>NW_024884142.1:20034984-20132357 GCF_019232065.1 Centrocercus urophasianus
TGTGTTTGTGTGTGGTTTTGTGTTTGTGTGTGGTTTTGTGTTTGTGTTTGTTTGTTTGTTTTACTGCTATTTTTCTCCTCATAGGCATTTATAGAGATGTTCCCTATAGAGGAAAAATAAAAGGAAAAGAAAAATGTGAATGTTGAGAGGAAACTTTGTCCAAAACATTGCGGGTTGCTGAAGCAAAAAATTACACGCATAAGATTAACTATCTCCTTTGCATACCTGCATACATATACCAGCACAAAACTGAATGTGAAGGTATGTTATATTTACAAATAGGGAGTAGGAAACATGTTGTAAAGGAACAAAAACAAATGGAGACATATTTATTCTGTTGGCACTATGCAAGTTCTTTGACTTTGCTTAGAACAGCAAGCACTGTTTTATGCTATTGAAAATTATTTTTGTTTATTTTACTAAAAGCAGTTTTTGTAGAGTGCCTTCAGGAAATAAGTTTCTTCAGTTTACAATAGTATAAATATTTCTTATTTTTGCTGGCCAACTTAAAATATACTATTTTAGCAGTAGACACCTTTGTGCTGTGAACTAATTGCTAACTTTGGGCACTTCATCAGCATATTAAAAAAGTTTACTCTTATTACATGATCAATGTAACTACTACTGTATATTTCAGTCTAACACGATAAATTTATCATTTTAGAAAGGATGGTCCAGTCAAGTAACTATTAGCTAGGCAGAAACATTACCATCTTATAGCATCCTGTAATATAGAAGTATAAAGAAGTATAAATAATGAAAACAGATTTTTTTTGTTGTCATAGCAAATAAATTATCTTTTGTCTTTTCTTTATCTATTCAATATATGGAAAAGCTTCAATTTTCTTCTTTCAGCAACCTTACAGCAGACTTATGATATCTGCATCTCCAACCCGTGCATCAAATTTGAACTCCTTATAATTTTTTTTATTGTGAAATGGACTTTTTGGCTGAGATAAGCATGAACAAACAGAAATATATATTTTTATGCTGCGTTTTTTTGAGGAAATCAACTACTGCAAATGACTAGAAAGTTACATAAAATTTAAGGTAAAAACATTATAAGAAATTAATTAGTTAAAATATTGTTTGTTTTAGTATAGTTAAAAGTATGCATATTTTTAATATCTCAGAATTGTGGGTTGTTTTCAAGATATATTTGTTTGTTTTTGAGATGAAACAAAAAGACTGTTAGTGCATATTTTCTCGTTACTATCATGAGCTCTGAAAAGCTCTTTCTAGATGTGATTGACTATCTACTAAGTATTATAAATTCTATATTTTTAGAGTAGTTGTGTTAGTTAAGGCTGAAGAAGGAAGCAATATTTTCATGTATTTACTCCCAAGCTGTGCTACTTAGTCTAATTTTTCATTTGTTCCTTAAGACTAGAAATCAATATTTCATGACATCGAGCTAAATAGATAGGGTAGTTACATTTCAACAGTGTTGGTATTTGTTGTGGTTGAGAGGCAATACAAAAACTTGTTCTGCTGCATTTCAACAGATTATGGACTTTTTTCATATACAGTAAAAATTATTTTAGTGAAATAAATTTCTTTCAAGAACTTTTTTTTTTTCACTTTGCATTTTTTATTTCAGGTACTCAAATTTATCACAGAGTTTCTCAGTGTGCCTTGCTTTACCCATCATATGCCTTTCTGAAACATGATTCTTCCTCTGGATGGAGAATGTTGGAGGGCCCAATCTTAGAGTATGTAAAATCTGGTATACTCATTATCTACTAAAACCTCCAGCTTTCTTCATTGAAGGAAACTGTACGCAATTGTCTGAATACCATGTTCAAAGATCTTCAATAATTCTTGCATTTCCAAGTATTTCATGACAGAAAAAGTCTTTGGTGCTTCTGTCACACTCCAGTAGGTTTTTTGCTGGTTTTTTTTTTTTTTGTTTGTTTGTTTGTTTTTTTTTTGTTTGTTTGTTTTCTTCTTTTAATTCATTTTCTGACATTGCAAGGAATTTTCTAGCTAGCTTTTAAAGCCTTCTTTTAGTCCAGGTGATGTTAATCACTTGCTTTAGGTGTCTAAATTAGATCCTCCTTCAAACCATTTCTAACAGTTTTATCAGGATTTGCCAGATTTTGTAATCCAATAAAGACATAAGCCATTCACTTTGGAATTGTGTAGCGACAATATTTTAAAGCTCTATGGCAGTTCAGCAACTTTCCAAAGGAGAGTCTAACTCTCACAGATTTTCTACACAACAGAGGGCTCAACAGTAGAAAGGTGACAGGAAGAAATGACAGTCTAATTTTCACGCACATTACTTGTTCATAAAATCCACCTTATTGTATTTTCACAGAAGGTGCACATACTGGAATCTCTTGATTTGTGTCCATAATATAACTGAATTTGGTGAATAATTTCACCCCCAATTGTGCAGAAAATCACTGTTATATTTCCTCTAGAAATTTTTCACATTGTCCCCTTTAGATGAGTGCTGTTTCCACAAAATTTCCACAAAAATTATTCCTACATCAAAAAGAAACATACAGCCATCTTACTGGCCTTGCTTTTACTTTTATTATCTTAGGCTGTCTTTTATTCATCTTTTTTTTTTTTTTTCATTTTAAATCATATATAATAACTGTCTTCACTGCATGTTTTTTTAATATATATTTCAATTCTTCTTACTATAGTAGAGGGTAAAGTTATTATTTTATTGTTATGTTTTAAAAATTACTATACTATTTCAGTGTAAGCATTTTATGCAGGTAATTATGAGAGCAGTTAAATTTCAGAATATAGCCTCAGGTGTCTTAACATTTATTTCTAATTGGTCCATTCCATTGGAGACATGCAAATTAGAACAAACCAAAGTTGCATCAAAGGAGATGTTTTGTGATGCGTTTTGCCATGGTGGAATGTTTCAGATCAATAGATCACTGTCAGCACTCCCAAATTCTACAGTTCCCCGCTAGCCTCTCAACACCAATTAGTTTCTACATTCTAGATTTTATATGGCTTTATAGGGAAGGCAGAAATAACAGGGTTGGTTATTGCTGACTGCAGTTTGGGAAGAGATTAAGTATCTCCTGTAAATATTTTATTTTGAGGCTAACATCAACACGTACTTTGGCAAGACATTGAGATGAACTTCCTAGATGGCATCTGTTTACACAGTGCTTTATACTTCTGGAAGGAGAATCATTCTGGGGGTCAGCTTTATCTGTGAAGAAGTTTAACATGATAGTAACATAATATCAGTCTCTATCAGTATTTAAACATTAAAAATTTAATTTTTGCTATTTGATAACACTGGATTTCAGCAAGATCATCTGTTTGTTTGTTTATTTTTCTTAGACATAAAATGACTTCTTTTAATCACATTTTTATAATGTTATAATATGACTGTAACCTTACAAAGACTCATTTCCCCAGCCCTTAGCTTTACAGCTTTTATCTTATCTTGTCTTATCTTAGGCTATTTTAAAACCTCTTGAGTTTTTCTAGTACTTGGAGTGAAAGTCAGATGCAGAATATCTGCTACTTTACTGCAAAGGGAATTATTTATGAACTATCAAAACCTATTTCCTAGGAAATGTGCATTCTGCATTTCAATATACAATGCAAAAAATAAGTAAGTAGTAGTGGGATTGCTGTTCTGTAGAGAAACAAAATGAAAATAGACGAGCAAAATCTTGGAAAATTGGGACACTATCAAATTTCTGTTACTGTACTTAGCTTGAGCACTGGCATGTCTAGCTGCTGGCCACCAAATCTTATTAGCCATTTCTTTATGACTTTTGGGAGATGATACTGTGTGACTATTTTCTCATCTTCTTCTTTAACTCAGATTATCAGATTGATAAGTAAAGACAAACCAGGTTTTTGGGTGACTGTGGGAAGCCATAGCTTCAAAACAAGAGATCTGTTGTGACACAGACATCATTATATCCTCACAGGCTTCCAGCTACTGGTATGGTTCCAGCTTCTATTAAACATTTCTATTAAATGTTCTCTGACTGGGGAAAAAAAAAAAAAAAAAAAGAAAAACTGAGATAGAAGAACAAAAGCCATCAAGAAGAATTGGGCAGAGTTTGAAAATATTAAGCCTTTCTCCTCTTCTGTATATAGTGAACGTTGAACAAAGGTTGCCACTTTTAATTGTAAAGAATAAATATGCTATAAATAAACTATAGGAGGACTAAGTAAAAAGACAGACCAAATTTCCATAAAACAGAAGCAACTCTTATACTCCCCTTTCACTCTTTCTTTTACTGCTTCTGTTAGAACGTATCTCCATCATCCACTCTGTAGAACATTACCTGCATAGATATATTGTTTAGATATAAACTTAGAATATATTAGGAACACTGTATTACACACAGGCAGTTGGCCATAAATATCCACTGCCAGATTGAGAGATCATATACTTTAGAATATTGAATGCTGTTTTTAACAGTCACTCACCAATTGCTTCCCTACTGCCTTTGCTGACTGGGGTAGCTGAACATGTGGCTGCAGCTTCCTTGCATTTAAGCTTAACAGCTAACTCAGTTTTGAAAAGGTACCAGGATATCATTATATTTCCTGTATTAAAAACAAACCAAACAACCAAACCCAAACCAAAACAAACCAAATAAACCAGTTATCACCCCAAACAAACAAACAAAAAAATACCAAAGTGAATGAGACAGGAGAAGATATGCAAAAATAGTAGAAGACAGTGGGAGCCTTTAACAAAGTACACATGGTTGGATAGATGGGGAGATTACTTTAAAGCCTTTTAGTGCTCCTATTTTTTCAAATCTTGCACTAGCCTCTGAGGTGATTTCAGAGGAGATTTATTACTTCAGTCCAGGTAACACTGAACTTCACAAGTTATGGAGCAACACTAGCATTTGATGTCACCAAAATCTCAACTTACTTCTCTAAACATAGTGTACTAAATATGAAATCTGCAGACAACAGTAACAGTGACTGTTCTTGAAACCATAATCTAGAACTTAGAATCATAGAATGGCTTAGGTTGAAAGGGACATTAAAGATCATCTTCACACTTTCAAGTTTGGTTTCTATAGTAAACAGACTAACTTTGATTTCTGTGAGTGGCTATTCCAGTTCTGACATTTTAACCAAAACTAGGAGATGGGTTGGAATGAAAGCATTCCTGGAATTCCCCTTTCCATTATCTTTTTCCTTCAAACATTTTCCGTAGTCCAACTGACAATACGATCGTAATTTTTGAGCTTGTTTGGAGGTTCTAGCAGGGGAGCACAGCTACTGTATACTCTTGACCGATGAACGGTACCATCTCTATTGGGGAAGGTCGTCTTCTTCGACTGAGCGCGCAGCTTCGGGAGGGACACACATGGAGCGGTGAGGGAGGAAGGGGACACCCGCCTAGCCAGCCAGATCAGCCGAATCAACCCTGATGATCAATGGGGTGACAGATGTTGCAGCCAGATCGCCCTCACAATCTGTGATTCTGTGATCATGATTTTTCTGGCAAGCTTTCCAATAACAATTCAACATTCTGCCACTACGGGACCACAGTATCTATACTGTATCTATACAGTATCAATTACTTATCTAGAGGTAATTGAATAACATAGAAGTGTTTGGAAAGCTTGGAATGATTAAAGGAACATAAAAATTCAACCAATTGGTTGAACTGATATTACATGAGATCTTTTTGCTGCCTAGTATAATCTGTAATATTGTCCTCCATGGATGTATCTCTCCCTTTTCCTCAGATGCACATCCATCCCTCAGCAACAGCAAAATCAGCAGCGTACTATTAACACTTTCTCAACTAAAACCAGGGCAGTATGTTTAAAGCTAACTGACCATCTTAAACACAGAAATTTGTGTTGACAATAGAAGATTTGAGAATGAAATTAATAAGACTAAATTTGAAGGATTGTTTCATGTTTTTGAGTTCCTTTTCTAAAGACTGAATGTATTAACATCCACAGCTGCCAAACCAGAAATTCTAAGATGGACACTGTGTAACAACCTTTTCTAACCTTGAATGACATCAAATCTATCAGGTAATCACAATACAAACATTAAGTAATTAACATCTTGTGCATATCTATACATATTTCTACATACATTGTCATATTTTTAGAAAGAAAATTAGGGTAATAGCCACAATCATAACTGACAAAAATTCCACTTGTTTTTAGAATCTAATAATCTAAATATTCAATGATGCTGAGATAGAAAAATTTCCCCTTGTCTGCAACTAATGCTTGGTAAACACTGTAGGGTCTTTCATTTACTGGAAACATAAATCCAGACTGTTAGATACAAGGGACTAGTAACAGCCTTTCAAAAGTTTTAAACAAAGATCTTTGCTGTATCTTTGGGTGATTCTGAATTTAATGCTTTTATTCTTAAAAAGGACTGTACACAAATTGATTTCCTGACATATTTAATCTATTATTTATTTCATTCTTCAGTCATTTTCATTTTTGACCTTTATTTCACTAAGTTGAACAAGCTAACTTGTGCTTTACACCCATAGTTGAATCTTCTGTTTCCCTGACAATACCTATGAATTCTGTTTTAACATTTCCAGTCTTATTTATCCACTACTGAAGACATACGCCAGCTTTAATACTTAAAAATTTTTTCTGGGGATGCTACTCTCAATATGTAAAATGATCACTATCATTATTATTGTTATTATTATTATTATTGTTATTATTATTGTTGGAATAACATTGGCTCAAAAACGTCGTATGGAACACATTCACCACTATTTTCCCCTCCTGTTATTTCATTTTGGAAAGAAAACTGCTCTCAGTGAGAAGTTCTTAGTTAAGGTCTAATTCACTGAACTTCCCATCCAAGGCAGAAAGAAATGACAGAAAGTGTGATTCAAGAATCTGTAAGAAATCCTTTTATCTCCTGTTAACTCTAGAGTCTACCTTAACCATCTGTCTTCTCACAAGCAACTGAAGTGCTGGAAAGACCTGTAGTCTTCTTCTACAGTGTACTTGACGATTAGTCTGTGTACAATTAAGAATGTAGCATCTGCTATATTTGTAGGAACAATATATTTCTTGCATAAATAGTTGCAAAATGATAAAATAAAACATGATATTCCTAACTATGCATAATCATATCAAGTGAAAATTTGAAACAAATTAAACACAGGTGTGTTACATATCAGATTGGTTTTAATCAATCTTATAGGCTCAGATAATTCCTTAGTTATTTGGCTTAATTACATTTCCATTTATTTCCCATTACAAAATTGTTATTCCAATGCTTAAGACATATGTCATAGTATAGCTTTAGAATTTACAATTAGAAAACAATAGTTAAAGAAAATACCAATAAACTCACATAAACACAACAAGCCTCAGTCAGGCAGTCTCACACAAGAATAGCAACATCAGCCTCTGCTCATATCAGTGACCTATACGTGTCTCCTTAAACATTTGAAAAAATAGATAGGATTTGTACAAAGCAAAATCAATATCCTATTAGTTCCTTATCCTGACCTACTGTCACACCATCAGGACTGATATACTATAGCCATGAAGAGAAGATCCTAGGCTCTGGACTCTATTTCCAAAACAAAATAGCTTTTTTTCCCAACTTTTCTGAAACCATTACAGTTAGATACAACTATCATTTAAACAAGCACACCTATCAGTGCCACATTATTTTCCTCCCAAGCTAAAAATATATTTCCACTAGCACAATGTGTTATTTACTTATCAAAAGGGAGAATGTGATACCTGCTTCTCTCTACCTGCTCACCTTTCTTGATGAGTTGTTGCCATGACACCCAGTTATACCTTCCAGATGAGATTATATGTAGGGTTTACACAACATTGTGGCAAGATTCCATTTCTGTTGATATGTGCATGTTACAGCATAAAGCAACATTTTAGTCTCTATGGAATTAATATAGTATGCTCTCCACATAATCCATTAACTAAAAAAATTGTATTCATAAAGTTACTTTCAAAGGTAACATTTCATAAACTGACTTCAAATGAAATTATGCTACTATAAATTAAATGATAACATGAATGGTGTGGAAGATGAAGCTTCTGCTAAACTAGATAACAGCACGTAGCAATTAAGAAATCAATTTTTATTATCTTACTAGTAGTAGCATTTTAATGCACTTTATGAAAGTTGATTCCATTTTATACTGCTCACAACAAAAAAAATCTGGTGACAGAGATTGGTTTTTTTTTTGTTTGTTTGTTTTTATTTTTCCCATATCTTTTTTCCTTTTCTCATCTTTGTTTAATCCCAAATGGATTTAAGTTACATGTGGAGTGAGTGGTATGCTTCCTTATAAGATGAAGGCTGTATCTTCACTTAATGCATTCATAAACTGTTATGACTCTGGGGAAGATTTAAGAAAGTACTATTAGCACTATTAACACTAATTCTTGAGAGCACAAATCTTAGTAAAATTCAATTTTTCCTTACAGTTAGTAATTTTTCCTTTCAGAATGCAAGTATTTCAAAGAATGACTGGATGTCTAAGAAAAGGAATGGAATATTTTCTCAGCTACTCAGTACAAAATTATCAGAATCACAAGTGTACAACAGTTAGACTTCACTGTCATTGGTATATAAGAAAATACTGAACTGCAGTTAAATTAGGTAAAAGTTAAATATAAGGTCCTGCACTGTGTTCCAAATAAGTTATCTCAAAATCTGGTCTCCAAGAGGATCTGGTCCTGCTGGATTTCCATCACTAATGGAAAGAAAAAATACAAGCCCCAAGAAGGTGCATGCCTTCTTTCTTGGACATTTAGTTTGCTCTCTTAAGATTCCTCCCAGCTAGACAACTTTTCCACAGCCTTATTGACAGAAAGCAAATGAGAAGAAAAACCTTATTATACAAAGTGGTCACAGAATGATAATGAGCTATCAGTGTGAATTAGCAGAGGAAAGATTAGGAACCAAATACTTCAGCTAAGACCTTCCCCGGGAAAAAGCAAAAAACAAAAAAAACAGAGAATCACCTTTCATTATATTCTTAAGTGCTGAATACCATTATTTTTCCACACGTACAAGATCAATAGCATCAAACTACAAAAAGATGGTGTAAAGAGCAATAACAACGATAAAGTGAGCAGGGAGCTGAGCATAGGAGAAGAAACAGAAAACAGTTTAGTATTCACTCTAGCATAGTACTTCTAGTGTACGACAAAATGGAATTGCTGTATTGGAAGTAGCTTACTACAGATTTAAAATGTCATCTTCTTGTCAAAAATATTTACATTAGGCAAAGAACTATTTTTTTTTTTTTTACTAGAATCTAGAAAATTAAATTCTCTGTATGAGATAGAATATAGCAAAAGAAAGATAGAGGAACAGTATGATGCCTCTTTACAGGACACAACCAGAATATAAACATCAACAAAGAAAAAACGTTTTGTTTTATCTGCAAGTCAATATTGGCACAATAGTAGATGGGTATACACCAGCTATATTGAACTAGAAATTAGAAAATTTGTCCTGAATAGTATTCCAGTATAAATATGGTTATCAGCTACAAGAAAGAAAGACAAAGATTAATCAATATAAAGGAAAATCCAAATATTTTAAAATGGATTTTAATAGTTTTTTAGATAGATAATAGAGCTATGATTACTGCAATAATGAAAAAATTGTTTGTCAAACACCCAGGAGCTCCCAGCCAGAGCTATGTTTCTATGCACTGACTGCAAGCTATATCTCACTGTGTAAGGCCTAAAATGATTTGGAAACATATACATATATATATATATGTTTATATATATATACACACACACACATATATATACACATGTGTATTTATATACATATATATATAAATTTAAAAATACTATTGTTATACTTTAGTTACATGATGCAAATAGTTTCTGAATAATCCTAGTAGCAATTTTTACAATTAAACCAAACATAGAGACCAAAAATAGGAATAGAGAGTGTTGGAAAAAAAATAAAACCTCAGAAATGTTAATTCATTATAACATTAAATTAATGTTCACATGCATATATGAATCTAAAAATTTATGTCATATTTAGGATTGATATATATTATGTGAGCACTAAAAACAGAATACTTAGCAGCCACACAAATGGCACCTCATTTCTAAAAAGGAAGTGTCTACAGAGAAGATAGCCCATCACAGCTACTGCTGGAAAACTTGCAGCAAATGATTTCAGAAACAAAAGACTGTGCTTGCAGTTGCTAAAAGGCTTTTGTGACAGAACTAGTCGAAAATGTCCTTCTAAGTTTGTCCTAAGTTTGTCTGAGTAATTAGAAGAATTTTTTTTTTACCCTTTTGTTCAGTACAGTTTCAAGTGCAGGTGGTCAAGCTTCCAGAGGAAGATAAAGCATAGGTTTAATTTCCTGGTTTTGTTAAGTTTCCCCTCCAAAATTAAGACAAACCATATTACCAACTACTGACCACCAGGAACAAATGAGAGTCTTGGCTAAGCGGTTCTGTAATTCTCCTGTGAAACAAGACACTGGCACTTCCCTTTTGGGCTTTGTTTGGTGGTAGTATTTTTGGTGAGTGGATCTTCTTTTTTCCTGGTTGTTTTTTGTTTGTTTTGTCTTGCATTGTTTTAAATCTAACCACAAATGGAAGAGGAACAAACCTGATTGTAGAGCAGAACTGGATACCTTTCTTTAATTCCCATCAACATGAAGGGCTTTAGATAAGATTAGATAGAAGACGTTCAGAAAAATTTCACCTTAAAGATTTCATTACCAGATCTATCTACTCTCATATAAATACACTGACATGAATATAGTTACCATGCAGACTATGTGATTGCGAAAGAAGTTTTTGTAGCATTATTTTATCACAGATTATTTATAGATGTGAATGCGGCATATCATAAAGAAGTGATGTAATAAAGAATTATTTTAATTATAAATATATTATTTCTGCTTCTCTTTCAGACTGCCATTGCTTAACATTTATTTTGATTAGTAAGTCACAAATGCCATATGACTACAAATTGTTTGTGTTCTGCATTAGTTTATATGGACACAAGTAGCACTACATCAAAAATAAGATTTGTAACTAAAAGTTTTGGTCTCTAGTCTCAGTAAGGACTCTAATGCCTCAGACAATTGAAGTTCTGCCTATTTGACTCAATATTGTACTCTGAGATTACAGAGCTTCCTGAACTACCTTGGGAATGGTTACAAGTTTCTTGAAGTGAAGTAGCCTTTTTAATTACAAAAGCTAAGCAAGTTAAATCCCTTGCTACAACTTACAAACTATCTTTAAAACATTACTGACAAAAACACTCATTGCACATAAAGAAGTTGCTTTAAGTTAAAAACTTCATTTTTATGAATGAAACCCCTGAGATTCACATATAAAGTGTGTATCTATCTTAACACCACCACCAATAGTGCAGTTTACACAGGAGCAGTTAAGATAGGAATTGCTTTCTTTGAGCTTTTTTTTTTTTAAAATCATCATCTCAATTTAATTTTATCAGTTAAAGAAAAAAAAAAAAAAAAAAAAAGAAAGTAATTAATTTTCTTGAATTTATTTATTATCATAAAAACAAGAGCAGTTTTGCAAAAAAAAAAAAAAAAAAAGGCATTTTTCAATCAAATATCTCTTAGTGGTGATTGTTCAGATACTACAGTATTAAAACACATTTAATATAGAGAATTACACAGTATCTTTAAGTTTGTAATCACAAAACCACAGAAATGCAGGGCTTGGAAGAGACCTCAAAAGATCATTGAGTCCAAACCCCTGCTAAAACAGGTACCACAGATAGGCGTCCATACAGGTACTGAATGTCTCCATAGGAGACCTCCTCTTCCGCTTGGGAAACCTGTTCAAGTGCTCTGTCACCCTTACCATAAGGGAGTTATTCCGTATGTTTTTATGGAACTTCTTATGTTCAAGTTTAATCACAGTAGTACAAAAAATAAGTTGATACATATAAATAAATAAACAAATATTACCTGATATCACCTTTGTCTCACTTATGAGTACAGATAGGTCTCTATTTAAGCCACAGTCTGCATTAGATAATTATAATTAGATAATGCACTATTTTGTTTTGTTTTTGTTTTCCTGGCCTAAACCTTATATTGTAAGAATAGAAAATAAATTATATTTAAATATATATATGTATATATATCTAACAGTAACAATAATGTTTACCTGCTCCTCTAAAGATAGTAGGACATTATCTGACTTGCTTATGCTCATCCTTAACTTTACAATAGCAATTTAGTAATGCGTTGATCTTTGGTCATTTAACACAGCCAAGCGCTAAAATGAACATAGATAGTAAAAATTATAGAGAACTTCGAAAGCAGCATTGTATATGTTGGCATAAAACTTTACAGACAAATTTAAAACTTTGGATGCCTTTCTTCTGAGTGCTTCAGATAAATGCAAGTGTAATTGACAATAAACAGCAGATTTACTTATCAATGCAGAAGTAGTAGAAAATGTCATTACATGTACTAAACCTTTCTAACAGTTCCCTAGATTATTCATAACAAGTAGTTGGTTATTTCTCTGTCACTTCTAATAAACTGAAAGCATTACATTTCGTTTGTCTATTTTCTGCTTTAATCTCATTTTATCTCGTTTTAAGACCTTGAATTATACTATTTCAGTTACAACAAATGAACAGATTTCAAGTGTCATCATTATTTTCAGAAGGGAAATAATGGTAGCTACCTTCTTTATAAAAGCTCTTTGAATTCTTAAGATCAGTTCATTGTATCAATAATGCGAGTATATTGTATTTTTAAGGTAAAATATTTTAAAGAATAACTCCAAATTATCTATTTTGTCTCTTAATATAACCCCAATTCTGTTATATATATATTGATCTTTTTAAAAAAAAAAAAAACACAGAATAATTGTATTTCTTCTGTAATTATTAAAATTCTTTCTCAAAGCTTGCTTCCTGAGGTATTTTTTGTGAAAAGACTCTGATTGATTTGTCGAGGAGGCAAGTGGTGAGTGCTACTGTGTGACAAACAACATCACTTTAGGGACATTTGAAAGCACCTTCCTCCAGAGCTGCTTGACTCCAGAATAGAGTGCTCAGGAGTGTTTACTGGCAGAAGATCTGGCCTGTGATTAAATAGCTCCAGTTTGGTATGGGAAAATTGGGGAATGATACCATTGTGTCCTATGAAAAACAGAATGCAGGTGGACATCCCTGCTCCCTCTTACCTGCTGGCAAGGCCCAGAAGATGGGAATAAAGGAGTTTCTGCTGAGATCCCAGAGCCAGAAGGTGCCACTCCAAAGAGAGCTGACTCAACCACGTCGGACTTACAACAACAGTCTGACAATGGCCTCAAGTTGTGCAAAGGGAGATTCGGGTTGGACATGTGGAAATACTTCTTGGAAAGAGTGGTCACGCTCTGGAATGCGTTGCCCCTGGAGGTGGTGAAGTTGCTGTCCCTACAGGCGTTCAAGAAACATTTAGATGTACTGAGGGACATGGTTTAGTGGGAAATATTGGTGGTAGGTGAATGCTTGGACTGGATGATTTCAGAGGTCTCTTCCAACCTCAGTGTTTCTAAGATTCTATATATGTTACACTGATTAGCAATATGTGCAAGACACAGCTGCTTCAATCTATAGGTGTGAATTTAACATCCAACAAAAATCAGTGAATGGTCTAGTGAACTACTATTGATTTACACAACATGGCTATATTTCTAGAAACCAGGGAAATAAATTTAAATTTAGTAATACGATTCTTTTTATCCTCACTGACAACTACGACAGCTAAGGCTGATTTCAAAACAAGTGATCACATCTAATTTTATTTTGAGATAATGATTCTTCACAGTGAAACCACACAGTGCTACATGGAACATCAGTCACTATTACCCATTTGGATGTTCAAGCTATGTGAAAATGAAAGTGAACATCATGAAAGAAAACCAATTAATCACTTTAACAATTAAAATCTCTGGAAACGTAAATAACAGAAAAGATAGAGAGGAACCAAATTTACTCTATGTTTATTAACATTTAGCAACATGCCTGAAAGTCTCTGTGCTAAACATGCTTATTACTTTATATTCAGAATTCAAAAGCTTGAAAAATAAAGTCCATAGATGACTACAGACCACAGTACTCCAATGTGAAGCAGAAATAAATATAGTACAAAGCTATTTTTTTTCCCCTAAGTGAGTAGTCATTAGAATTCTTTTCCATTTCTATTTTTACGCAAATTGAGAGCTTTTTAATTAACAGACATTATGAACACAGTATATTTAGAAGACATAGCTTCTAGAGAATCAATTTGTCTCATATTTAAAGTAAATTCTACTTTCTGAGATAAAAATAGACTTATTCAGTTATATACAGCAGTTTATCTTAAGAGCTTCTGTATTTTTCACAAGAATATCCTAAATGTAATAGAAGCAACCAATAAAATTCGTACTCAAATCAAGCTCATTCCAGGTGGGTTAAAACAGAGTGTGGCAGCCACTTCTTGGATAAGAGGGTACAAAACATTTCTGCTCTTATTAGAGTCTATGGATATGGCACCAACAATAATTGTTGGTTTTCTTCCCATTATTCTGAATTCTTAAGAAACTGCATTCACACAGTAAACTTTTCATTTTACACTGACAGTAAGCTTTCCATTTTACATTGACCAAGGCATTCTAATGATCCTTCCTTATGTAGGCAGGTCACAACTTCCAGGAAAGTTAATGCTTGTTATTTTTATCCCAACAGTGACTTGAAACTTCCAATTATTAACAAAAGTCCCAGCATACTAGACAAAAATGCAGACAAAAGATAGGCCTTGCTACAAAGAACTCACGAGTGGGTGATCATTTGAACAAAAACCTATCTTGACCAGCCCTAATTTTGAGTTAATGATTACTCACTTAAAAGGAAAGCACGAACAATTTGATAGCTGCTTTTTGGCTTTGTGTCAACTAATGGCAGTAAGGAAAGAGGCAGTAGATAGACTAAGACACTTACTCTATAGCTGATGCAGATAATGAAGACTTGGGAAGTCACCTCTCCAGCCTTCCTACAAGGCAGATGCTTTATGAAAAACTACCTATATTGAAAACTTCAAAATTTCAAGAATCATAATTTGAATTTCACTGCAAACTGATAGAAATAAATCACAACCATATAATCTTTAATCTGATGTTGTTGCTTTTAGTCTTTCAGTCTTTAATGCGTGCAAGATTAAGGATTTTCTTGTGATTTTTAAGTATATCTTCTTCCCCTAGCATTTAAAAAAAAAAAAACAGGAAAAAAGAAACAAGCTTTCATTTCATAGCTGTTTTGATTCTACTTCTGTACTGTCTCACTTCAAGATATTCTTCTCATTTTTTATTTATTTTTTTAAACAATAAATTTTCTTTTCTTTCTTTTAGACATGTGAAAGACAGAGAAGGCGGTCTGAGACAACCAGCATAGCTTCACCAAGTCCTGCTTGACCTGCCAGGTAATCTATGTTGGTATACCAGTATCACAGCATCAGCACACAAAGGAAGATAAACTGAAATCATCCATCCAAACTTCAGTAAGGCCTATGACAAGCTCTGTCATAACATCCTTTGCTCCAAATTGGAAAGATATGGATTTGATGAGTGGACTATTTGATGGACTGGAAACTAGTTGCAAGATTGCACCCAGAGTGGTCAGTGGATCAGTGTCTGGAAGAAGATCAGTGATGATAGGTAACCCTCAGGGTACTGGGACCAATGCTCCTTAGTATCTTTATCAGTGTTACCCATAGGGGGATGCATCCACCCTCAGCAAGTTCACAGAGGGCACCAAGCTGCATGGTGAGGCTGACACTACTGAGGGACAGAATGCTGTCCAGAGAGATGAGACACACTTGAGCAATGAGCCCAGGAGAGCCACATGAGGTTCAACAAATTCAAGTGCAAAGTCCTGCACCTGGGTCTTGGCAACCCTCCGCTACCAATACAAGCTGGGGGACAAAAGGATTGAGCACAGCCCTGCAAAAAAAACTTGGGGGTGCCGGTGGATGGCAATCTGGACATGAGCCAGGAATGCGCTCTAGCAGCTCAGAAAGCCAACAGCATGTGGGTTACATATAAAAGAAACGTAGTCATCACATTGAGGGAAGCAATCCCAACCCTTCACTCCACACTGGGGAGACTTTTTATGGAATTACGTCCAGATGTGATGTCCTTATACATGGACCTGTTGAAGCATGTCCAGAGGAGGGAAATGAAAGTTAACTAAGGGATGGAACACTCCCCCTGCAAGGACAGGCTGAGAGAGATGAGGCTGCTCAGCCTCTAGAATACAATGCTCCAAGATGACCTGATATTAGCATCTCAGTACCTAAAGAGGGGCTATAAGAAAGAAGAGGACAAACTCTTTAGCAGAATCTATCTGTTGTGACAGGACAAGGGAAAATGGTTTCAAACTAAAGGAGGGCAGATCTACACTGGATATAAGAAAATGATGAGGGTAGTGAAGCACTGGAACAGATTGCCTGGAGAAGACGGGATGACTCATCCCTGGAGACACTCAAGGTCAGGCTGGATAGGGCTTAGATCAACCTAATCTAGCAATAGATGTTCCTGTTCATTGCAAGGGAATTGGACTAGACAACCCTTCCAAGTAAAAACTAAGTATATATTTTTAACTCTTAAAATTTATTTTTAAAAATGTGATTTATGGAAAAACTCTTTTACTACAAAATGCTTCATATTGATCAATCTGTAATTTGGTACACTAATTATACTTAGAATTCTTAGATGTTTCTACTTGTGCAAATAATAATTGCATATTCATACTTCCATATTTCTTTTTGCCAATAACCATATTATCTAATTACTGTAATCAATCTCTGTAATCACAAAAACTACTGTAATTCAAAGTACCTCATATGCATACCTCATTTTGTATTTGCAGAAATTAGCTTTCCTTTGTAGCCACGGTACCTTTGAGTTCAGACTCTGACTGAGATCCAGGAAAAAGTTCTCAGTTCATGTGAGACAGAATCTTTTTCTACATGGCAAGAAGAACATCTGATCAGGTAGCAGAGAGGAAATTTCTGTGTCACATCTCTCCAGCTGAGCTTGCCTCAAAAATTCCAGACTTTCTCAAAAATCCCATAACAGGGAAGATTCTCATGCTTTTACAAATATTATACAAATGTTTAATGTCATACTTTAGTATTTTTTAAGTCTGAAGTCAAGGCACAAGAACTGGACAAAAAAGGTAACAACTGCGTGTAAGCTTGAACGAAGCAAACATTGACAAAATGACATCTACAGTAATTGTATATTAAAATCTATGGCAGCTATTTTGATATTATTTACAAGGGCTGCTCCAAAAGTAATGCCTTATTTATTATGATAGCTCATGACATCAGAGGCTGACGGGGTGGTGTGACAGTGAAGGTTGAACTTTCCTGCCAAAATCCCGTTAAATTTTGTTGCTGTGTGACAGATGGCAGCAGAGGGGCAGTCTGACAAAATGGCATCTGACATGCATATGAAGCACAAGTGTGGAATTGAATTCCTTCATCTGAAAAAAACCTGCACCCTTTGATCTTCATCAATGCTTGTGAATATTTTTGGAGACCATTTGCAAAGTGAGGAGGTGGGTGGTGTATTTTAGCAAGAAAGCTGTCTTAGCAGCTGTGAAATAGTGGGTTATCTCCACCAGTGTGGATTTCTGTGAGCATGGTATGCTCATCACTGGTGAAAAAGCACTGCTGATGGTGGTGACTATGTGGAAAAATAGAGAATATTTGCACTGTCAAGTACTATTATTGTGCTCTTTGTATATGTTGTCGTTTCCATGGAAATAAATCAAAGGCATTATCATTCAGAGCAGCATATGGATACAGTCGTGACAAAAGAATTGTGCAAATCACTGTCACCCTCTTGGTTTACTAGCTTTTTTTTTTTTTTTCCTACTTTTTAAATATAGTGAGATATCAACATGTGATTATAATAGATGATGTGTGGAAACAAATATACTCACCCCTAAAGAAGGGTAAGACAATGGAATATTACCTAAGATGTCTGATCTTATTATCTCCATCTGCTTCACTTGTTAACTCATTAAGCCTCATTAACATCCAGGTGAAATCCCTGTTCTTGTTGAATATCTAATATGCAAATATATTTACTGTACATAGACTCTGATTTATGCAAAACTCTTCTAAAGCAAGCTTTAGACTACATTTTCTACACAATCAAAAAGTAGATGTACAAACAAAAAAAAAACGATATAAAAACTCAACTTCTTCACTGAATTTTACAAAAAAAAAATCATAAAACCTTATGAAACTGCAGAAAATGAGCATGTGTCATGAAGTACACAGGAAGCCTTCTGCCTCTTGGATAGTTTAACAGTGAGAGCTACCAAAAATAAATTTTATTTCTAAACCACCCTTTCAAATATATACACAGTGACTGTAACACATGTGGCTTCTTTAACTTCCTGTGTGATAACATTCTTATCCAACAGTGGCTTTGGAAGCTTTTTGCCTTTTTCCCCAGCATTTTAATGTGACTTATCAGATGTCATAATGTTGCTGAGTTTTTCCACTGAAGTAACTAGTCATAACAATCTGAAAGTTATAAGTTGATCTGAATCACAGCTGTACAATCAATAAGCATACAGAGGTTAGGCTAAGTAAGATTACCACAACGGAAAACTAATAAATGGAAAAAATGCTCACTGATGTTATAGACTCACAATAAACTCCACTAGGAGCAATCTCCAGAAAGAAATCCTTTCTTAGTCGCAGTCAGCTCTTAAATAGGATCTAGGAAAGGTGGAGCCAGGCTCCACCCTTTCCAGCAGCACAGGTGAATTGCCTTTACCTGTGCACCCATGGCCAACTCATTGTTTGCCTCAGGTGATCAATCAGGCCATGATCAACAGTTCCCATACAACAGTCTAAATGAAGTGAGATATAGCATAATAATAAATCAAGATGTTTATTAATATGTATACAGATGTTCACTTCTATTTTGAACAGAAAATTCCCATGCAATGTTTTCTATGGCAGAAGCACGCTAGTTTAAACTCAGAGTGTGCTCTGTGTATTTAAGAAGAAAAATTCCCTCGATGTTACTGATAATGATAATCCTACAAAGATTTACTATTACATTTAAATGGAGAAAGAATATGAATTACTTTTACTTGAGACATTGTTCAGTTAATGACATATGGATGTTCGGTAACTTCAGTTGATTTCATTAGCTAGCTTGCAAAATACCTTCTATATAGTATTTTAAAATATTCAATAAAGTAGTCTCAGCCAAGAGGAAATTAAGAAAATGTAGAAGTGATTCAGTATTTATAAATGAATCTTTGGGAGAATAATTTCTTATTTAAAATACCATTTTAAAATATTTTAATGAAAAGGATAAAAAAGTTAACACAATAGTTCAAGCAGAATCATCTTGAGCACTATATGTGAAAATTCATTGAGTGATTAAAATAGTGTCAGTTTAAGCTGTGATAGTAACTTCAAAATGTTTAATGTAGTCAAAATAATCCTAACACTATGTATGAAGTGATGGGATATAAATTATCTGTTCTCACATGGGAAAAAAAGACTGTTGAATCATCTTATTTAGTTCTTCAAAAATAGCATCTTATTGCTCATTAAGGTCTAAAGGGTCAAAACAATAGAAAATATCAGAAAAAGTAGAAATCTTTGTCACAGTTCAAATTCCTAATGTACTTCAGTTACAATGTATGTGCCAATTCTCTTCTACACTTTGTCAAGTATAAGGGGAAATGGTCTCAAGCTCAAAGATAGATTTAGGTTAGATAGGAAAAAATATTTTATAGTTGAGTGGGGAGGCACTGGAACAGGTTGTCTGAAATGTATTGGATGCCCTGTCCCTAAGGACTTTCAAGATAAGACTAGATCAGGCCATGGGCAACCTGATCTAGCTGCGGTTCCCTGTTCACTGTAGGAGAGTTGGACTAGATGACCTTCGGAGTTCCCTTCCAAATCTAAGGATTCTAGGACTGCGATTCTAAGTTGAATCATAAGGACTAGCATATAAAGCATAAGACATTAGAAATGTTCAAAAATGTAAAAAGGCTCCCACAATACAGACTGACAAAACTGAGCAGGACTTACAGATTCAGGACTGACTATACACCATTATAGATGATGACTGCTAATTCACTAAAATTAAAAAAAAAAAAAAAGCCAAATACAATGGCAGTAAATAATTTACCCTTTTTTTCCAGAAAAATAAAGCAAATTCACAAGTTGGATTTAAAGAAGTAAATCTACCGTTCAAATTTTAATCACTTAATGAATGTTTGATACAGATGAAAACTTTTAATATGGGTACCATAAAATAGGTTATGCAGCGTATAACATAATTAAAGGTCATTATTTACCTGGAGAAAGCTAATGCATACTGACAGTTGTGAAAATCTGATGTGGCACAGATAGCTCCACTTACAAGCGAGAAAACAGAACCATCTTATTAAAACCTGTCTAGAAGCGAAGATGTTTGACATGATGTCAGTCTCACTGTTTGGGAGCTAAAATGTTTACAGTGTCTTCATCATTACAAAGATCAAAATATTAAAAAGAGGAAGATGCATGGTAGAATAATTTAGACTCTTCAATGATACACTCCCAGGTGCTAGAGCTTACTGAGCTACAAGGAATGCAATAGAGTCTTTCCTAAGTCCAGGTAACATTGCAAGCCATGAAGAATCAGATAATTAGAATCCTAGGATCCCTTGGATACAAAAACAGTGAGGTTTACAGAGCAAGCTGTCAGCTTTACAATATAGATTAAAATAAAACCTTCCAGCTCCCAAAAATTTTTTATCAGTCTTTTCTTTGGTAACAATGGCAATGTGGGAGGTACTACAAGTGAAAACTGAAGAGCGCTTTTCTGTACAGCTACCATAACAAACAGGCAAACTTATGAGCCTCCCTGTTATCATTCATACCATTCACTCAACTCAAACCCAAATACTTTCCGATTTCTGTTTGATGGCTGCATTGGCAGCCAGGAAATGTCCCACTGCCCTGCCACATACAGAAGTATGATTAATAGAAAAGGAGACAGACATTGTCACCATCTTTACTAAACCTTCTAAACCCATTCTTTGGTATCCAACTGAAGACTATTTTCTGTGTCATTTACATGCTACTTTTAGATTTTAGACTAAGAAATAAAGCTTCTTGAGCCATTACAAAAAATAACGTAGGCCTAGAAATTTTACTTTTGTGTTTTCCTAATATGTTTGCATGTTCTTTGAAAGTTAGTAATACTTGAAGTGTTTCATTTAGAAAGATTTTTTTGTCCAAATCCATATAGTACGTTGGCCTTTTTCTGCACTCAGTGCACTTGTATGGGAATTTCTGGCACCTTCTGAAGTGGACACAAATAAATCATAACAAGACACGAAGACTGTCTTGTCTTACAAAGAGACCTTACTAATATATATACACCTAAAAGTACTGTTTTGATAACTCTATCTAAAATGAATAATTGGACATTATTTTCTTTTATCTCCCACATGACTGCAGTCTTACAAAATTGGCAGAGTAAGCAGTAAATTATTCTGTTCAGTAACTGATTATATAATAATAATATTAATGGGGAATAAATATGAGTTGGGTTAGGAATACTAGATTTCATCAGCAGGAGTTTTATATACAATTAAAAGTCATCAAAATTTGAGAATAAGCACTTGACTGTGACCTTTACACAGCAGGTGTCTTAATGTAACCTTTATCTAGCGAGGTTTAGAAGGCTTTTTCATTGTGATGATGACTGGCCCTGAATTCTCACACCATAATTTTCTTAACTGCAGTATTTCACAGAATTTCTGTGTGCTTGTTCTACTCAACAAATAAAACTTACTGTTTCTTCATAAATAATTTTGCAACATTTACTTTAAATGGTAGCAGCAGTCCAGATCCAAGAAACCGAATATATAAAAATATATATCTAAAAGCAGCACTCAGCTTTTAGATACCTGTACACTGGAGCATGATCAGCTTTCTAGTAGACAACGTACAGGCATTTACAAGTAAAAGCAACACAGATCTAAAAACATAACCCCTAAACATTGAACAGGAGTCCACTAGAAGTTAATACTATCAGCAATTGTCTATAGCCATCTCTATAGGCAGGAAACGTGAAACACAGAGGACAGCAGTAACCTCACAGGACCAACTCAGTGGATGGGAATTATTATCTCATCCAGTCAGGATTTATCTTCATTTTGGAGGATTCACACAAGAAGCAAAAGGTTCAATGTCTTTAAGGGCATTCAAATACATACACACCAAGAGATTACTCTGCATAAGTACATGCTAACTAATGTGAGGCTAGGAAACTCACTTTTAGGAAAGTGCATAGACACAATGAAGGAGCTGAATTTCTTCTCATTCCCAAACCCGTTATCACAGAACCACAGAATGGCCAGGGTTGGAAGGGACCTCAAGCACCATGAATCTCCAACTCCCCTGCCACATGCAGGGCCACCAACCTCCATATTTAATACTAGACCAGGCTGCCCAGGGCTCCATCCAATCTGAGCTTGAACACCTCCAGTGACAGGGCATCCACAACCTTTCTGGGCAGCCTGTTCCAGCACCTCACCACTCTCTCTGTAAAGATTTCCAGCTGACATCCAACCTAAATCTCCCCTCCCTCAACTTCAAACCATTTCCCCTTGTCCTGCAGATATCAACCCTTTAAAAGAGTTGATTCCCCTCCTGTTTGTAGGCTCCCTTTAGGTATTGAAAGGCTGCAATGAGGTCACCCTGCAGCCTTCTTTTCTCCAGGCTGAACAAGCCCAGCTCTTTCAGCCTGTCTTTGAAGGGGAGGTGCTCCAGTCCCTTTATCATCTTTGTGGCCCTCCTCTAGACCCTCTCCAGCAGCTCTGCCATTCTCATACTGGGGGCTCCATACCTGTACACAGTACTCCAGAAGGGGCCTCACAAGAGCAGAGTAGAGGGGGGACAATCACCTCCTTGCCCCTGCTGGCCACCCCTCTTCTGATAGAGCCCAGGATACCATTTGCCTTCCAAGCTGCAAAAGCACACTGCTGGCTCATGTTAAGTTTTTCATCTCTCAAGACCCTCAGGTCCTTCTCCACAGAGTTGCTCTCCAAGACTGCTCCTTCCAGTCTGTGTGGATGCCTGGGATTCCTCCAGCCCAAGTGCCAAACTCTGCACTTTGCTGTGTTGAACCTCACCATGTTCACTCAGGCCCACCTTTCTCGCCTGTTGAAGTTTCTCTGAATGGCATCCCTTCCTTCCACCGTGTCAACCACACCACTCAGCTTAGTGTCACCAGCAAACTTGCAGAGGGTGCATTCGATTCCATCATCAATGTTATTGATAAAGATACAT
Source organism: Centrocercus urophasianus (assembly GCF_019232065.1). Classification (NCBI taxonomy): domain Eukaryota; kingdom Metazoa; phylum Chordata; class Aves; order Galliformes; family Phasianidae; genus Centrocercus; species Centrocercus urophasianus. The sequence goes on from NW_024884142.1 coordinate 20,058,317, forward strand.
TCTTTTATTTGTGATGTCTAATTTATCAACATTCCTTAGAGTCAGAACTTCTATTTATTTGCAAACCTATGTTTTAAATTGAAACTGATGAGTCATCAGCTCTGGTGCTAATATATAAGGTATTATTATTGTAATAACTTTTCCCCCCCTTAAACATATCACTTTACACCTGACATTTCTGACCTCTGATAAGCGTAAGCCAGAAAACAAACCTGAAGACACTGACTACAGACAATCATCAGAGAGTTTTTCTTCCTTCTTAAAAATGGGAATATGTGCTGCCTTGCAAGTAATTTAAAAACTATGAAAACAGAAAGCACAAGTGGACATTTATAAGACAGTACTTTTAAGAACGCGTTTGCTCTTCTTCTAAAATAGATATTGATTTATACCAGACCTATGTTCTAGAGACAGACCAGAAGAAGTCATAGCATTTTGAAGTCAAGTTCTGAAGCTACGGATGTACAAACCGTTTCCATGATTTGCAGTCTTATTCAGGAACTAGTCCAGTACCAGACCAGCTACAGATAATTAAAAATTAGTAAGCTTTCTGAAGCTAACTTTGTAAACATAAAAGATGCTAATACAAGCAGATGTAATCAATAAAAGCCTAGTCACTGTTAATTAGATCTCAGATACACAAAGGGATATAATCAGAAAAGTTTGTCATCTCAGCAGAAAACTATTTATTTCCTACAGTTCTGATGATACACAGGGATGATTCCCACTTTTTAAATTATTTATTTACAAAGAAAGTAAACAACTTGGACAGTCAATGAATATAAAGATGCTATAGTTATGAAATAAACAGAAGAGTTTAGCAGAGCAGATTATAATAACAAAAAAGAGAATAGATAGAAAGCTTACCCACATCCTGGGTTCACTACAAAACTCCAGAAATGGGATCTCCACAAGAGATCCTTCCCCACTGGTAGCCAGCTCTTAAATGGGTCTAGGAGAGGTAAAGCCAGGCTCCACCCCTTCCGGCAGCACAGTGAATTGCCTTCACCTGTGCTCCCATGGCTGACTCATGACTCGCCTCAGGTGAGCAATCAGAGGTTCAGACTATGATTCAGCAGTTCCCATACACAACTGAAACCTAAACCATGTAATATACCAAACTGTAATACAAAACTTCCTAACTCCTTGAGAAATAACATGCTACACAAAAACTACAACATGGGGAGAAAATCAACATCCAGACAATGATTTCAGACATTTCTGTGGAAAGTTTGCATCGTGAAAGCTTGCCTGAAAGGAATTGACTTCTGAAGCAGCTAGCAAAATCTGCAATACTTGAGGAGAAATTAAACTATACATACCATATTTTGGTATGTATCTTTAGAATCAGAACGGAGTTTCTTAAAGTTGGAGAATATTCAGAAGAGGGTTAGAAAGTAAGAATTTGGAAAAAGTATGTTTTCCTTCCCTAATGCTTACAAACACTTTTCTTAGGAGATAATCATTTGTTACTAAGATTTGCTAAATCTTTTTCCCTCATTTTAAAAGAAAAAAATATCTTAGCTTTACTAAAAAATAATAATAATGTAAGAGTAACTTCCGTAGTTATGAGATTATTTTTATACTATAATAGAATCATAGAATTGTTCAAGCCATGTCAGCCTCCTGCCTTCCTTTTCTGATTTCCTACACCAGCTGTGCTCCATTTTCTTGTTCTTGATGATAGTTTTCCAGGGGGTTTTATTGATTAACTCCCTGAAGAGCTGGAATTTGGCTTTCCTAAAATTCAGCATCCTGATTTTAGTCTTTGCTTGTCCCATATCCCTCAGATAGAGAGTTTTAATCCAGCATTCTAGACAACGAGAAATTATTAGATTCCAAATCAGAGATTATATGCTGATTTGCTTCAGGCAGTAGTAACAAAGTGATCTCTCTTACTTATTTTTCATTTAACAGATTGACAAAGATTTAATGCACTCTGAAGTGGAAGAAGTAGGTAAAGTAGAAGAAACTTAAAGACAGTTATTAAAGACAATATTGATAACGTGACTTTTTCAGTTTTCATTCAGAATTTTTTCTTGAATGGTAATAGAAATTGCTTTATTATACTACACCCCACACTGCTAGGGAAACCATTTCCTTCTTTGATTACTGTTTGTGTTACTGATAGCTTTTAAACTCAGCTCAAGCAAAGCATACTAAAATAGGAAACAAGGTAAAGACAATAATAAGTTTAGTAAGTTTAGATTTTTAAGTGTATTTATGGTTCTGAAGATGCCTCTCCAAACAATATGGCTACTAAACTTTGACCACAATCATTGCCTTCCAGATTCAGATTTTCTTCTAGAAGCACCAGCTGTAGTGGTTTGATACTGGCTGGCAGCCAGACGCCTGCTCATTCTTTCTCCCTCCTCAAAAGTAACTGAGGATAAAATAGGATTAAAAAACTCTCGTGTGATGATTACAGGAAGATCACTCACCAGTTAATGTCATGGGCAAAGCAGATTCCATTTTGGGAAAAATAATTTAATTTATTACCTATTAAAAAGAGAGTAGGACGGTGAGAAACAGACAAAAATTTAAGTCTTGTTTCTACCCAGGCTCAGGCTCACTGCTTAGTTCTCAGCTTGTCTACCTACCTTCGGAACAGCACAGGAACATAAGTATTAGGGACTACATATTTAAGAACATAAATATTTAACTAGGTCACTTCTAACATATTCACTCTTCTACACGGGTACTATATGTTTTTACTTTCTACTGTTCCTGTTAAAATTACATTTTAAAAATTCTTAATATTTTATAAATTTTAGTGTGCTTTCTTTTCTTTAGTTTAACACAAGGTTAGACTATCCAAACTATCAAGATAAAGAAGTTTTAAGTCCTGTGAAAGTTTTAGAAATTCTTATGAACTCAGTAGGTCATGAAAAATTTGGTGCCTGACTTTCTTGACAAAGATTAACAAGAACAGAAGATGGCTTGGCATAAATCCATTTTGTGACGAAAATTGCCATGAGAATACAAAATAGCACAATATTAATCCATTCTCATGAAACTGATGGTAATGAAAATGAGAAATGGCATCAGCTAAATCCATTTTCATTACTCTGTTATGATTGCAATCTTGTAGCTCTCAGATGGTGTGTTGAGTGAAAAGATTTGTTTTAACCACATTTTTAGTGTCCTTGATGCACATCTCCTGGCCATTCTATACTACTTCATTCTATACTTCATGTCGTTATTTTAAAAAGCTTTCAGATCAGTTCCAGGTAGCTAAATCTGTCAACATGTATATTAACTGGCTGTTGCTTAACACATAGAAACAAAGCTGTGGGACTGTGAAGAAATTGCAATGGTTGACCTGATTTGTGAAAATGAGGACACCCTTCCCCCATATTTGTGAAACTTATGTAAAAATTGAGAATAGTATAAAATTGTAAGTATTCAGATTAAGCTACCTTTCCCTGAAAAAAAGAACAGATATTCCACTGAAAAGAAATGTCTGAGGTTTTTTGGATTCCAAATGGCTTAAGTTATTCAAATTTTTAACATGGGAATTTCTCTTGCATTTAAAAGAAACTTGATATACATTATAAGATGATTTTCTCTTAAAAAAATCTTCCAATTTTATTCACATAGCATTATTTTTGTCTTTTTTTTTCCTAAGTAATAGAAATATCTTGCAATTACAAAATGTATGATTAATTACAAAAAATTAGAAAGCTTAGGTCTGATCAGCTTTGAGTTGAATTAATAGTCTTGCCTTGCTTCTTACACTTTAGCCTACATTAAATCTGCCTTTGGACCTGATATCCTAACTAAATTCAAAACTGACCCATGATCTTCAAAACAGAGTCATCATTACTCTTTTTTTTGCCCACTGGCTTTGAAGCTTTAAAGTAAAAACAAAAAACAAAACAAAGCAAAAAGATAAAATATACTGATTCATAATTAATTGTATTAAGCTCTGCTCAGTGCTCTGTATCATCCAAGCAATTAGCTATTTTTTGAAAGAAAGTTACCCCATCTCCACTTGCAATCCAGTTTACACATTCAACTGCAATCACTATAACATGCATATAAATTTACATATAAAATCTGTGTAAATTATATAAAACTAATTTCAAACTGTTATTCAAAAAAACTATTGAAACATTAGCTATGTTGGCTTTTGTCTCTCTTTTAATTCCCACGGAATCTTGATGTCTAGCTGCCTACTCTTTTAATGATATGATGCTGTCTCATAGGATCTAGCTGATAAAATTCTCCCAATGAACAAAATGGTATCTCTAGGCAGTGACATCAGACACCATCTTCAAGGTGATCCAGGGTCGTATAAAGTATTAGTGTTATAAAATTACATACACGGTTCCTTGGAAGTCATATCTAGGGCAGTTTTTGAAGAGAACTGATCCAGTGCAGACAGCAGGGAACCCAGCACTCAAATCTCAGATTAGTTTAAATAGAACTACTTGAACTGAGCAGAAGCTGAGTGGTCTACACCATCTGAAAATTGGTCTTGAACAGTCAGATTCTCTGACTGAACTTCTTTGTGTAGGTTCAATGATGTTTCTAAGGACAGATGTTACACTTAGTTGTAGTGCCCCTCATAAAGTTGCTGTGTCAATTACCATTCTTCTATTCTCCTTCTGTTTTTTAACACTCAGCTGGTAGCCAGGAGACAAGGACTTCTAGCTAAAGAATTCACCAAGAAACACGCAGGCTTGATAATATAATTGAAAGTGAAAATTAAAAACATTTAAACCTCGAAAGGCAAATAAGGCAAGATATACATGCAAAATTTAACAACAAAAAGAAGAAACCCTAGAAATTGGAATAACTCTAGTTCAGGAGCAGAAACTCTCTCAATCTTAATGAGGGAAATAGTATTCTGTATAAAATATGAAAGACAAGATTCTGTATGTCACTGAAATAGAATTCCAGAGTACACCATTTAGCTCTCACAGTGATGTTTCTTAGTAGATAATCCATAATAATATATATATCAGACATTTCTTTCATCAGTTTGGGGAATAAGTCTCTGTGTATGTGTGCATTTGTGATTAATGCTTTCTGATGTGAGGAGTTATCTGCATTGTTTTCATGTACTTTGATTGTCAACATTTTCTTTTTTTTTTTTTTTTTTTTTTTTTTCTGTAAGGATAACAAGAACTGCTAGTTTTGTGTCTGATTATGAATCAGAAAGAATAAGCTTTTTCTCAGTACAACAGCGGAGTAGGTACAACATGCATAACACTAGCGATATGCAGAAAGGTGAAGGGAGTATGTTTACACTTGGCCATTTTGGTAGATCTGCAAGTTTCTTGAAGATGCTAAATACATCTATTCTGTTCCGTTCCATTCCATTCCATTCCATTCCATTCCATTCCACTCCATTCCATTATTCTGTTCTGTTTAACTGGGATTTGTTCTTTGGAAAAGTTTGTTTCAATAGAATTGGTAAGCTATTGATGTCCAGTACCACTGGAGATGAGTCTCAGAGATTGCTAGTTCCATTCTGCCTTATTTTTCTTTATTGAATCATACAATTGCTTTATCTTTGGCTGCAGTAGTGCTGGAAACAAAACAGACCTTCTGATGACAAAGAGCAGCTTCATTTTATGACTTCTAATACAATGCAGTGTCCAAAGTACTACAGAAATATTTTATATAGGTATATGTAATGATTATCATCCTGCTGCTGTCCTGGATCTAAACAGCTAGTTTACACATCGAGCTACAGTACTACAGTCTTTAAAGGGTCAGAAGCTGGTATATCCTCTTTGAAGCAGTCTGGTAAAAACATGTGCACAATAACAAAAAGCAGATTTCATAAAAGTAAGGAGCCATAAAATGAAGACTACACCAAGTGGCATGATGTAGGATTGGCATTAACAGCTCTTTGGTAAATGAGAATGGATAGCAATTGACATATTTTATCAGCTTTCATATCAGCATGAGATACCATTAATAACATACCATATAAATATGCAATTAAGACATTAGTGTAAAAATGACTTTCTATAAAGAATAAAATCCAATAAAAGTATGCAATTCAGTGTGCTGCCTCGATTACAGGATTTGTTTGTGTCTTTGCTTTTAATAAGATGCATTTTGTGTGCAATAGTTGTATCATACTGTGTCTGACTTAATGCGTGAGGCACTTCAGTACGGCATGATTGTTTTCTTTCTTCAGGCAGCCCTCCAGCTGTGGACCAGCACTTGGTCAAACTGATTTGTTCTTGGCAGGAAGCTAAGAACATTAACCCTTCCAATTGAGCATTATGACTTTAGGGGGTTGTGGCGGGAAACAGTGTTATCTCAGCCCCTTCAAAAGTATACAGCTTGGTCTGCTAATCAGTCACAACCTCTGCTCTTAAAAAGGGTTACATTAATGCTAATGTGAAAGTCTTCAAAAAATGCTGTTGAGCTTTGTTATTTTGTTAGACTGCACTACTCCACTCCATTATGTACTGATTCTCACTTACGACGATTGTAACAAGAAGAAAATTGTAGAACATGAACCTTTTCTTGTCACAAAAGTTATTGCAAGGATTTGACAGGATACAGAATTAAACTCATTTTCTTAAAAATCTTGAGATTATCATCTGCTGTCCTCTTCAAATGCCATGATGGAGGTGGTTGCTTGGACATTGTCAGTCACAAAAATTGAAAGCAGATCTGTGTGCTCATTCTGACACAGTGAATCATCATGCGGAGATTGAATTGTAAGTGATAAAGGCTGCTACTTATGCAAATTAATTATCAGGCAAGAAAACAAGTCTTTTAATTTAGCTGAACAAGACAGGGAGTAGGGATGAAAAGCAGAGCTTGGCCAAATTGACATGTTTGGCAGAATTCTTTCTTTTCTCGTGTTGAGATGAAAATGATTTGTGTAATAGAATCAAAAGAGTACATGCCCAGGCCATCCTGCCAGCTTCATTTTTAAAAATGCTTTGCTTTTTCCAGTATGTTGCTGTTTTTCACCCTCCTCTCTGGTATGCTGTTCAGGCTACTACCTTTAGTATTTAAAAAAGTAAGGCTGAAAATCGTTTTTGTTTGTTTTAATTAGATGCTCTTGCAATAACAAACAAAGATATTTCCTGAAAATCAAAAGGAAAAGGACATATATTAAACAATTCAACTGGCTAACATTATCTGAATTACACACCACAGTTTTTTGTCAGCCTAGAAGATAAAAGTTCTGCAATTTAGAAATTAACTGGCATATCAAATGCCCTTTATGTTGTAGTCACAGGCTTTTAGGCTCTGTAATATTCATCAGAAAGCATTAATGTTAACTAGTTCAGTCATTACTGTACTGACTATTTCAGATTCATTAACACAATGGGCTAAATTTGCAAAACTTGCTGGCTGTGTTTCACAACTGAGTTAGCTTCACATTAACTTGAAATAAAGCAATTGAAATGCAGAGCTGAACAAGAGCATGACAGAGTATATTATTTACATGATCATTCAAATATTGTTTCAAAAATTGAACCTGAAAATCCTTCTTTGTCTTGTTCAGATAAAATACACATCCTAGACTAGGAAAGATATAATTCTCCATTACATCATAACCCTTGCGTTAGCAATATGCGAGTTCGTTTTTACAACAGCAGCTGGTTTTTAAGTACAATTCATAACACTTTAGCTAAAATAATCTGAAAATATATTAAAGACAGTGAAATGCTATGCTACATGTAGTTATACAAGAGAAGATAACACTTTTAGAACACACTAAGTTTTCTTGGTTTTATTTTTTTGTTTGTTTTCTTTAAGACTATTAATACAAATCAAATGAAGCATGATAAACAACTACGTTTGATGGTTTCATTCCATAAGCACTGTTCGTATTTTAAGCAAAAATTACTGTCTGTTTTAAAAACAAGAGAACAGTTTGAGGCCATGATAAGGTCACAGAGTCCTAGTACTGTTCTCCTTTATGTTATAAATCACCATTTAATTTTCACTAAAGAGATCCAACCTGTACAGATGCAAAATGTGACCATGAATGAAAATAAATTACTTCCAAAGTGACAAGTTGGGAAAATATGGATGCATTGTAACAGAAAGTGATTCATCCATGTAGTTATACAATGATAAGGGCATACAATTTTTAATTATGAGATGGCCTAAAGGTGTCTTTCTTATGTTTGCTTGAGTATAGATAACTACTCTGCTTTCAGCAATGCATCATTTATCTTTAAAAGAACAAGCATGTAGTGTAAGACAGCAGGGACAGAAAGGAAATTCTGATTAATAACACTGCCTATGAGTTCCTGTTGTATGATTAGCAAATATCATGAAAATGTCCAATTAGCTTTTTACCTAGAATGAACATAAGGTAGCTCTGCTCACTATGGAGTTAAAAGTAATGAGGCAAGTAGTTCCTTCAATGAAGGGACTGCCTTTGCTGTTTAATCCACCACCTACAGAAAGTGAATAATAAACTGAGAGTTTGATAAATACAGAGGGTATTACAGCAGGTAAGGCTGACCTTATGCAGTGGTGAGAGACGTGGCTTTTAGAAGAATTTTTTTTTTTTTTCCCTGAGAATTTGCAAAGATGTGCAAGCACCTACATTTCTCATAACCTTTCTCAAAGAACACTGCATTGCTTAGAATACAAAAGAATAACAAAGTATGAGACACCAAAGGAAGGAATTTACAGAAATGTAAGCAATATTTCTAGCCTTCCTAGTTTTAGTTCCTCTTTTTCACAGAATCACAGAAGCACAGAATCACAGAATCACCCGGGTTGGAAGGGACCTCAAGGATCATGTAGTTCCAACCCCCCTGCCTAGCAGGGCCACCAAACACACACATTCAGATCAGGTTGCCCAGGACCCCATCCAACCTGGCCTTAAACACGTCCAAGGACGGGGCATCCACAACCTCCCTGGGCAGCCCGTTCCAGGGCCTAACCACTCTCCTTGTAAAGAACTTCCCCCTAACATCCAACCTAAATCTTCCCTCCTTCAACTTGGATCCATTTTTCTTATGATTTTATGAAATCTTTATCCTGATGCACAAAGGGTGACTGCGATTTACTAAAGAAGGGCTCCAAATCCTGCCACCTGGAGCTGTCACCTAGTCACAGGCTCACAGTAGTGGGGTGAATAGGCTCAAGAACAGAGGAAAAATAGGAACTACTAGCAGTCACCAGAATGTCTCCCTGCAGCGCTGAAAATTTTACACATTTTTAAAAGAAAAACAAACAAACAAACAAAAAACCAAAACACTTATTTACTGAAAGAGTTGTTAAAGCATTGGAATAGGCTCCCCAGGGAGGTGCTTCAGTCACCATGCCTGGGTGTGTTTAAAATCTGTTTGGATGTGGTGCTCAGGGACATGATTTAGATGAGGGTTTTTAGGGTTGTATGGTTAGATTGTGGTTGGACTTGATGATCTTTAAGGTCTTTTCCAACCTGAAAAATTCTATGATTCTATGAAACTGGAGAATGCACTACTTAGTAAAAAGACTGCTCAGCTGTTGATTTTAGTATTTTAAATTTATTTCAAGCACTCAGTGCATAAAGAAATAGGTAAGCAAGGGCTTAATCTGTAGCTGAAGAAGGAATTGTGCTGCAGAGTTGTTTTTTACTTTGGATCAGAAATTCCTTTTTTGTTTTTAACATTGCCTCTTCTTAGCTTACTTCAGATCACAACACATTCTGTATTAATAGGATTCCCTTCTAACGACACTAAACCAGAATACGCGACCCTGATATTTAACTAAGATATCCAACCACTAACAGTCTCCAGTAGTGGCCAGACTTAATCCAAAACAAAGGTCCTGAAATGCATACCATGGGGATTCAAGCATTTAGCTTGAATTATTTTGCTGTCAAAGATTCCCTTCAATTGGGTCATGCAGCTTTGAAGCTTGTCGGACTCTGCTACAAAAAGGCAAAATGTCCCAGTTTTTGCATACCATGCACAGTACACTTCCAATTTTTCTTTGAACAATTGCTGTATTGCAGCCTGAGACATAAATATTCACTATAGCCACATGAGTTTCCTCTTTAAGAGCTTAAAGGAAGACAAGACAGAATTTGTGACTAAATTCAGAGATCATCTTTAGAAGCGGTATTTCTCCCATGAATTCTGATTCTGTTTATGAGTGAACAGTAAAGTCTGAAGTAGATTCTGTTATTTTAACCCAGAAGTTTTATGAGTTTACTCTGAAAATTACTGTGTCTGGAGGAATGACAGCGGGCTAAAATGCTACTTATATTAAAAAAATGTATCAAAATATATATAAAAATATTAGAAATGATGCTGCTGATAGTCTCTTTTTCTCCCAAGAAAAATTTTAGTTCTATATTGTTACTAAGAATTTTTTTTGTTTGTTTTTGTTTTTTTGTTGTTTTTGTTTATTTTATTTTTTTTAGGAAAGCAGGTCTTCTTATCTGATATGCTCTCTGTTACTTACTGTTCTACTTCATTATGTCAAATTACCCTGGATTTAACAAAATCCTAAAAAGAAAAAAAAAAGAACAGTTTTCTTGTGGCCATAAGGTAGAGGAAACTCCACTGCTTTTATTTTAGTAGTTATTCACTCTCACTGTTAATATTGCTTTGGTTCAAGTTTCCATCTTCTAGCTTTGATTTCTGTATATTAGTTCCTACTATGTTGTGCTTATGTTATTAAAAAAGATACTAATAATATGAAATAATTATATTACGATGATTTAAAATAAACTTTCATTCTTGCATTGAAAAAGTTACATTCTTGAATTATATCACAAGCATTGAGAGGTTTAGTAACAACAACTCCCAGTGATTTTTGTGATTCTCATTATGTGCTTTTCCCATTTTCAGTATAAGAGATATTAGATCACCGTTCTCACCATAAGCACATGTAGGAGCGCAATTAATCCTCCAGTCTTCTTTCTTTATTTAACTGTTAAGTTCTGTAGTTGCTTTTATTTAAGTTCAACATTGGAAAGGATTTTTGGAATAAACATGCTTGCTTTCAAAACAGCATTTTGAAATATCCCACTTTTTGATATTTTAATGTTTTATAAAAACAACAGAACCTTCAAAGTTAAGTAGTGAATACTATCAGTAAAGATATAATATTTTCATAATGACAGTAATGGTATCATATAACTATTCAGTCTTAATATGACAAGAGGATTTTGTGCTTCACAGACACAAGAATCAACACCAGTTTCACTCACAGTTTGGAAAAATAAAATTGCTTAGAATTTTATGCACCTCATAAACATTGGATTAATGAACATTTATGATTCCTTGTCAAGATGTGTAGTTATAAAAGACTAGAGGAACATTAGAGTTTTGTTTTAGTAGCTCTATGTAAGTGTAGAAGAATAGAATAAATCACTTTGGATAGATTAAAAGAAAATAATTCAGCAGCCATTTATTTAGTTTTCTTCATTGAAATGAAAAAATACAAAAAATATTTTTCCCCAGGACAAATCTCAATTTGTGCTCCTCCTGACACTGAATATATCTTTCTGATGTTGATATTGTAGCATTCAGGATGTAAACTAACCTTTTAGCTTAAGTAGCTTGGGTATTTTCTGCATGTTCTTCCCCTACCCCTGTAAAATTCCTTACATATCAGGACTTTATTTATTCCCACTATCTAATTGAAGCTAACTTAAAATGTATAAAAATATAAACATTCACTTAGAAAGCAGATGAAACAACAGCTACATCAATTGCAAGTCTTCCCCAAGCAAGTGCAAGAAATAGCTTTAAAACTTCAAAGAAGTTCATTCCATCTGTGAAGAAATCAACATTCAATATTATAGGTCTTTTAAGACAAATAATCTGAGCATCCAACAACAACAACAACAACAACAACAACAAAAAGAACTTACACTGTAACATCTTGACAATGCGCCAAGATATTTTACAGTCTGCATCAATGAATACTCTTTAAAGAAAAAAAAGAATCTTTGTGCCTTTTAATTTAATAAATAATTATTATGATTTATAATTGCTGTAATAATAGGGCTCATCCAGAATGTCAGTGCTCAAGATATGTTTGTAAGTAACAGCTTCTTTATTATGTACCTTGGAAATCTTTATTAACTTTAAGTATCTTTCACACTTTAGTATGAAATTCACATTAAATACATTTTGAGATCAAGGTGACTTTTAATATAACTCTTGTCTGAGACATGCTTTGCAATATACACATGGTGATCAGCACATTGAGAGACAGATCATGATCCAATTTTGCATTCCATTTACACAGGCAGCTCTTCAGCAGATTTTACACTGCTCATCCGTCCATTTGATTTGTTAACTTTATAAAAAGTGGATTTACAAATCAGCTGATGTGTAAATAATCATGATGTTATATTCTGTTTTACTTCATCATACATCTTTTCCAGATAAATGGTATTGATTGGTGGAATAAGTGACATTATTTTTTCTTTTTCTGTTAACTCTCCATAGCTTAAGGAGCCCCAAGAATATGGGACTTGGATGTGGCTAATTTGACTGGCAGAAGAGAATGGATGCTAGACTGAGAGAACGGGGAGATAGTAATTCTAACAAAATGCATCATTATATACATGAAATCATCATGTTGCTGCATCTATCACAGTCAGTTCCTGTCACCATCTTCAGTGTATAATAAATCTCACTTTCTTATGACTCTTCTATTTTTACCAAATGCTTTAAACACGCATGAAAAAAAAATATATATATATATACATTTTCAAATTTCAAATCAAGGTGTATGGCACCAAAACCAAAATCAGCTCTCACAAGTGGTTTTATGAAGACATATTTTCTAAGTTTATATTTTTTAAGATTTTTTTTCCCTTTTCTAAAGCTCTCTCCTGTTAGTATCCTTACATCTTTGCAAAAGATATCATGTCTGTGCCAAAGTTCTAGTAATTGTGGATATTTTCCATTCCTAATTACTCCTCAAATCAATTCAAAGTTGCCACTAGCATCACATTATTTCCTAACCCCTTTCTTGTTGAAAAGTGTACTGAGTGTGCACCTCAAATGAAGAAATCTCTCAGGTAAAGATTATTTAACTCCTCTTCACAGATATATAAATGTTGACATTTTTGTTTTACATCGCCACGAACCAAAAATACATTTATGTAGAGAAGTGCACTTGTCTTCTACATTTAAAACTTTTCAAATACATCATAGTAAAATAATATTCTATCTTTACGACATTTTTCCAGAGCTTATTTACACGTCTCTAATACCACACCCTTCTCTAGCAAAGGCCAGCTATCACTGATGTTTCTCGAAAGAGGCCCCAAGGTATTTCCTATATATTCTGATTACTTCAGAAAAGAGGCTTAGCCCTTAAGTGTATGAACACAGCATTTTAATGAAATTGCTTATAGATTTCTTAATCACCAGAATTAATGATCAAATTACTTAACAATGAAATAATTCTAGTTAAGAGTTAAACAAGCTGCAGTTATTTAAAGTTTAGTATTGTGCATAATTAGATTATTTCACTGCAAAACCAGAATAGCATTGCTGGGGATGCTTGACAAATGGGCAAAAATACTGATTATGTGAAAGTTCTTGATGCTTATTGCATTGTGTCTTAGTGATGCTCTTTCTCATGAATAAAATGTCAAAGCATTGTTTCATAAATATATTATAAAATGCATATTATATCAAAAACATTTCTTACTTTCTTCCAATGTTTAGAAGGATAAAGGCACAATCTTTTTAATTTATGTAACGTAGTCACAATCAAAACTGTTTTATACAACCTTTGTCATATATTTGCTCACTAATATAAACAAATTTTGTGCACTAGTAACAGTACTTCAAGTTTATGAAGGTCTTTTTAAAAACGTCACCAATGCTTTGTGTAAATATCCAAATAAATGGATGCTGTATCTAAGTAAAATTCCTTAAAAACATAAGCAATGTTATCAATAGCAACAATTCAATAGGATCATAAATAAATAATGAGAAATAATAGATAATTACTAAAATGAAATTCCCCCTCATCTGACAGCTGTTCATGTCATTTGAGTGAACTTTCCACTGGCTTTAGGGAAAAAATATTTTTAGGAAAAAAAAAAAAAAAGACAATTACTTTGTTTTTAGTTATCTTAGAAAAGCCTTTAATCGGGATACATTAAAAAGTACCAAAAAATCAATCTTCAAATCCCTTTCATACGCATTTTGCAATTTTCCTTAATGAACTCCAAAAGAGTTCTGCTTAATGTTCATAATTATCATATATTTTGAGTGCAGCACAGTTGTCCGTTTTGTGAGCAAGAACTCCTAAGCCCTACATTACTTGTATGCAGCTTGCTGCTGTAAGCCTGGAGAGAGACAGCAGTGTGAAAACAGTAGCACCGAAGCTAACTTTAAACACCTTGGGAATATATTTTTCCTTTCAAATATGTATCTAAATGAAAGTAAAGATATTCACGATGTGCTGCTTTAAATAAGGACTAAAAGCCTGTAACCTCTTACACTTTACAGAGTAAACTCATAAGCGCATGTGTGGGCCTACATATAGCTCAGCCTTTATCTTTCTAATCTGGTGAAGAATTCAGCAGGCCACCATCTGGTATGCGTGTACATCAACAACTAAAATACAGCTCTACAATTCAATAATCACAAACTTTAACTGCTACTTACCACTTCTTTCCAGATACGAAGATCTCAGACTTAGCCTGTCAAAAAGCATAGAAGAAAACCACAAGATTAACTGTTTTTGTTCCGGATTTCAGAAGCAGACAGTGGAGCAAGGAAAGCTCTTCTGTTGCTACAGAAACCTGACGCTGAGGATTTAATGACAGCATCAGATGGTATCGTGCTAGAGATTCTCTGCTTGAGGGACTAGGCAGAAATCCTGTTGATAAGGAGAAAGAATAAGTACCAAATATTTTCAATTTGCTTTACTGGTAGATTTTTTTCATTGCCACAAATGTATTAATTTTATAATAGATACAAAGAGCTTATATTAATTTTAGAAACACAAGTGAAACATAATCTGTCTGGAAACTGCCTAGGCAGATAACTAATCTTCCTTAAGCCTTTACTTGATGTATAACGTTCATAAAATTAATATTGCATTTCATGTTTTTAGTTTGAGGAATATTTATTTTGCTGCTCATAACCTTTGTCCTTTAGCTGACAACATATAACAATGAAGAACTTCTAATTCCATGTACATACGTTCATTATGTGCTGTTAGAAAGGGATTCAAAACTGAAATTTTTTCAATATGCTACAGATTCGTAACACTGGAACAAATAGAATTCAGGGATTTGTTTCATAACTGTTGATTCACTTAGAGTTGTAAATTTTATTTTGTGATGTGAAATTTAAAATATTATTACAGTTAAAAGCAGTCCACATGAAGTGTAAGACATCGCCTGTCAGATCATAGGTACACACATATATGTGGCAGCTTAATATTTTCTCAAATAAAGCCTTTTTGCACCTGAAGATAACACCATCAATGAGCCTGACAATTATCATTGCAGGGTATTTCTGATTATATTAATAGTAGCTCCAAGGAAAAGCTCTACCTTCAAAATAAAGATTAAAAAGTAGTGACAAGCTGACAGAAATCTCTTGATCTGCGAATATTTGCTCCTATGGGACTTCAAAAATACTAAAAAAAAGGAATAAAAAAAAAAGTTGACTGTCGATCCTTGGTCAAGTTAAAACAAGAAAAAAATGATGAACTTTTTCATTTCTGATTAAGAGTTAGTAAACTTGAATAGAGTTAAGAGGAGTTAAGAAGGTTTCTTCAATGTAAGTCTTCCTGGGTTAAACACTTGGAAAAAAAAAATCACGAATGCCTCTAGAAAAAATCAGATTTCCTTCTAACTGTAGATTGTTTCCAATGGAAAAGTTAAAAAAACTTATTTTTAAACTATCAAAAGAATGTATTTCACACGTGAAATGTATTTTCACTTCTTGAAAAATTCCCTTGTATTTTAGCCCAAGCTGCTCACTAATTTAAATCTTTATTTTTCCTTTCCCTTCTTCCCAATTCCTTATTTCACAAAATGAATCCTGATCAAAACCAATAAGGATTTGCACAGTATATGTTACGCAATGCCTTCAAAAATCATCCAGGAGTATTTCCTAGATATATCAATAGAGAATATAATATGGAAAAGAATATAGTATTTGAACAGAGAGCACACACCTTCAACTTCCTAATGAAAGATGGTATCAGAAAACAGAAAAGTCTTGAAGAGGCCGCAACAATGGATTTTAGAAAAACAAAACGGAAAGTCACTCTGAAGTTCTTTGAATTAGGGGAAACAAATTAATCTATGATGAAATTTATATGACAGCAAATATGATCATGTTGAAAACTAACAAGATAAAATGTAATATGTAAATTTCATATTTGTAAAATAACTATAAATTGATCTCTTGAAATCTTTTTCAATAAATCATATAAAAATCAAAATAATACAGATGTTGAAGATATCTTAGACAAATTTGCTCTTCGAATCATTGTGACATGCAGTATCTCTTTTACTGTTATTGTTGATTTTTTCCTGGTTATACAAAATGTTTAAAAGACAAGTTCATCTAGGAGTGAGAGAGGGACGTCTCACTCCTCGCAAGCTAGCAAGCTTAAGAGAAGGCTCTAGAGATTACAGGATTTTGCAAAAGAATTGCAGTGAAAAAGCAGAGGTCTGAATTTTTTACAGAGGCTACCAAATTGCTGTAAAAACTGAGCCGTTTGCTGCTCAGCCTTCATAGGTGACAAAAGAAGATCTTGCTGATGTTGTTATTACTGAGTTATAATTAAGTCACTGAACCGTTGAAACCAAGACTAGGAGAAGAGACTTCCTAATAGTGACATGCCTAGGAAGAGATAGAACTGCTTACAAATCCTTCCCATTTCTGTTCTCTTTCTCTGTTTCTCTGAATTTTTTTTTTACTCAAAATATTCACTTTATCAGTCACATTTAAATAATGCCTTGCTTAAAATAAAACTTTCTGTTCTTCATTTCGATAAAGTTCTCTATTCTTCAAAAGACTGGTGGCAAGCAAATTGTAAGATTGCTTGATTACTGTACCTGAAGTATGATAATAAGCCAGAATCTTTATTTTGACCATGCAAGGAGTTGAGCTTGTTTCTGCCACCAGGAGGATCAACGAGGGAATGAGACAGAGTGATTTCCCTGTCCGGACAGCTTGATCCAGACAGGTGGATTGAGTATCTCAATATCATCATGTCAGTGCTCCTTCCAGGCAAGATAGCATTGACAGCTACCCATTTTTTCCTAACTGTATGGAGGTGGAAGTTTTCCAGGCAAAAAAGATGCTATGTATTTTGCATGGAACTTGCGTTTAAGTGACTCTTGTTCATTACTAAAATGCATACTTTTGAAACTTGTTAAGCATGATTTCTGAAATGTAATTTAGAAGCCAGTTTGTTTTTTTTTTTTAATAATAATAATCAGAAAAGCCTGGAGGAAACTGATATTCGTGTTAGATGAAATAAAGATTACTCAATTCAGAAGATTTAGAAGCAGCGAATGTTATAATGCTTTGCTGAAACCAGGCCATTTGTTTTACTTCCACTTTGATGATGCTATGCTATAACAACAGTGAGACACTGAGAGATATGATGCTATAGAATATGTGAGTAAAGACATGATGATAAACCAAACTTAAAAATTTGGTTCTTCTTGGGGCTTGAGTATCAATTATCTTCTTTGAAAAAGCTAATTGTGTTTATTTTAGAGGAGAACCATTGGTAGACAGACTATAATAGTTTCAGACTACTGCTTAATTCATATGGGAAAGGATGAAATTGATTGGGTTAAAATAGTCAATCATTTTATTCTGTATGCTAGAAATATTCTCTTACTAGCACTGTGGCAAGATATACTACTCAGATACAGAATGAAGGAAAAAATATATGAAAAACGTCAAAATTGTATATTCAAACAATGGGGTTGTAGCAAATCATTCCTATAGGTAGTTCAATTTATCAGGATAGTTAGCATTCCAATCTGTCTGGGGCTCCTATCAACAGTGTTTTCTGTGGAAATTACTTCAGCATTAATTTTCAAGTGCATCATCTCATAAATTATTGTCATTAAGAATTTTCTGATCAATCCAGAAATATGAATGTAATTAGTGAATAAGACAAATGTTCTGCTTCAAAAATTTAACTTGATTTTGGTTTATGAGGTTTATTTCTACGAGCACAGACAAATGTTATAATTAATAGCTTTCTGGTAGTTGAAACTCACAGCTAGCACTCAGGTAATTTATTCTATTATAGACACTATGAAAATTAATATAAATATTAAAATATACTTGTGCATGTGCATACACATTATTTATATCTTCTGAAAATTGACAAAAGCATCCCTATTTATGGAGAGAATTTCAAATGTGTTCATCTGCAGGCATATTTCTATGTCTAACAGATGGATGTATTAAAGGAACATCAGATATTTTTAGGCTGAGTTTTGGATCTTGTGTATAGGATTGGGAGATAACATAAGATGTACATGTTCTCACAAGCCTATTCACTCTTCTGAAGGTCTGTCAGCCTACCAGCCTACGTCCTTATTGTTAGAAAGGTGATATTTATGTGTATTTCATATTTTCCAGCTTTCAGCATTTGAGGTCCTGATTTTGACGCTGGAATAAAGCTTAAGAATGATGTGCACAGTGTGGCTTTTCCTTCCAGCACATATTTACATAATCCATCTGCCATGTGCACATTAGTACCTAAGAATTCTACAGTTTGGTCATACATCAAAAGAAACTACTGCTGTCACAAGTTCAGTGAGTGAGTGATATCTTCGAGGTTTACTACCAACAGCTACATGGAACTCCAAGTAAAGGAAAGATGTCATTTCAACTTTCCACTGGTACACCACAAGGTTTAGCAAGATGAAACATCTAGTTTAAAAAAACGTACTGATCATTGACTGGTATACTACAATATTCCTCTTCCTGGATAATCCTCACTCCTGCATAACGTGCGTCCTACCAGTTACTCAATTAATTCAAACAGAAAAGCTCGTTCTTTTGGTTCTGGGTTCCATTTCAACAGCATATGTATGTGGAGACTCATATCAAGAATGACTCAAAAACTCTCCATGAACATGAAGTTCATGTTGTCAGTTCTGTGATTTGCAATGGATTGATTCCTTCTCCTCCCTTCTCATACTGCTTTTTAAATTTTTAAAGTTTTCTTCCTTATTTCTATAAAATAAATAAATAAATAAATAAAATACCCTATAGGAAATTATCTAGAAGAAATTCTATTCTCACTTTAACTGTGGGCATCATATCCTTCTGTGTCACTGCAAGAAGCGGTCTCTTTTTCAAAGGAGTATGTATTTGCTCTCTTCGCTGTTAGATGCATACCTGTGAAACTACATTAAAATGCTGAATAACAAACAATAGAAAGTAAATTAGAAGTGTATGTTACCAACCTTAAATCTGGCAAGATTTCAAGGAAACATTATTGGAAGCAAACTGGGAACAACCGTAAGTGAACTGCTTGTAGATTTATGTTTTGTGACAATTTAAAACAGACAGCTTTGTATCTGTATAGATATTCAACATATATATGAAGCCTAACAAATAAAGTAAGCACTTAAAGGCATTTTGTTTCGTTTCTCATTCCATATTGTTATAACCAGAACTCAGACACAGTATAATACATACAGCACTGTCATCAACATTTTCTTATTTTCTATATATCTGAAGATACTAGCTAGATACTAGCTTAGTTCTCTAAATAGAGACATACATTTTTATATGAAGCCTGTGAGAAAAAGATTATTAAAAAAGTATTTCGGCACTGGAAATACCTCATAACTCAACTGTAATTTATTTCCTTCCTTCTACAGAAACCCATTTTCCTGTATTATTTATATGTATTTATATTTATATTTATATGTATTTAAAACTTCCCTTTATAAAATATAATTTTACTCTGAACAATGCTTAACAGAAATTTCCTTGAACATAAATATACATAGCCAAATATTCCACTAAAAAAATAAAATACAAACAACTACATTTATTTTCCATTTTCTCATTCATTTTCATGTCATAGCCTTCATCTAAGCATCTTAACTCCAGCAGGTACTACTTTAAGGAAACTACCTAAATACACATCTTAGACATATCATACTGTCTAAACAGTTAATTTTGATGTGCAAATCAGTGGCAAATATTGGTTTAAGCAGGATTGGGTCAATTTTCTGAACGACATTCCCTGAATGCACTGCAGGAAACAGATCTGCCCTTTAATCTGCACCCTGACACTGAATCCATGGGGCCAACGGGACATTGTCAGGGCCAAATTAGGTAGAAAAAAGTGCATAGGAGTAGATGGTTCTTGGTTAATCACAGAATCATAGAATGGCCTGGGTTGAAAAGGAACTCAGAGATCATCTGGTTTCAACACCCCTCCTATGTGCAGGGTCGCCAACCACTAGACCAGGCTGCCCAGAGCCACAACCAACCTGACCTTGAATACCTCCAGGTATGGGGCATCCACAACCTCCTTGGGCATGGCAAAGAGTGTGTGAGAGGGATATAGAATGAAGAGAAGAACGTATTCAGATACACAGTAGAAAACTATATCAGAGGGATTTTTGTTGGAATGTCAGTTTGCAGGATTGAGATAAGCATAAGAATGAAAGAAAAGAGGATTATCTTTAGCCAGAAATGCATGGCAGAAAACTGAGCTTACTGTTGCTACTTGCTTACACCTCTACTTGCATACATCAGCAAAAGCTGGATACATTTTCTGCAATCTCATTACCAAGTGATTACAGACTTTTCATTAAAGCATGTATTCTGTCTATATTTTCTTCCTCACATCATAGTCCAAAAGCTCTAGGCAATGTCTGCTGATGTGCTGCAAGTGTCAATATTTTGTAAATTACTAAGCTCTCTCAAGAGAAATATAATGCACTGTGGAATACTTCTAATACAAAGAGGCCCTGAAGCCTAATGGACTTTGAAAGACCTACTGGCAAAAATCCAGTGAGGGACTTCAGTATCACCCCACTGTTTTATTTGTAATATCACTAAATTTAGGTATACTTAAAGGCTTTGGGGCAAATTGCTGAAACTAAGGAGTGTGTATGGAGGGTAAAACTATACGGAAAATTATCTTGGAGTTTTGCCATGCTTAGGCAAGAACATGCTTTCTTAAGGTTTAATAGGAGCAGGATCTCATTGCCAAGAGGAGGCAAATCTCAGGATATAAAAATTGTTTGTTTTCTAGAGAATTATGTAGTTTAAACAATAACATAAGGCAGAAATATAAATACAAGAGGTTTGCTAATATAAAAACGAGATTTGCTAGGTGTTACACAAACAAGAAAAAATATTTCTGTTTCTTATAGCTTTTTAAAAAAGCTGTTAAATATTGATAAAATTTTTTTTTTTCCTTTCTATACAAGATTAAACACTAAAAAATCTTCAGTTTTGCCAACCACTCCTAGTGACTGCAGTCCTCAATAAAGTATTTTTACACTGTTAAATTAAACATTTCCAAGGAAAAGACCCAGGAACTGAAATGTCATCATTTAAAGTGAAAATTCTTCAACTTACTGTGGTTAAATTCTTGAAATCATCTCTGGCATGGCTGTATTCATAGGACAACTAATTCTTTGCCAGAATTCACAAGCACAGTCCAAATGCATGACACAATGGCCTATTACAGTATGGAGTCTGGCTGTAGCCATAGATACAGTTTTATAGTGCAAGATATTTTAATATTATAAAATTGACCATGTCTTGTCTGGATGTGGGACTTCAAGACCAGAGAATCTGACATTGCTCAGTTCAGTAATGTAAAATAAACCTTAACTGTTACTTACTCAAAGGAAAGTAGATGACCTCTTCAGAATCACCTTGTAGAATTCTGATAAGTAGAATAGAATCTAGAATCATAATCATTACGATTGGAAAATGCTTCTAAGATCATCTAGTCCAACTGTCTACTTGATCACAACCACCCTCACTAACCATGTCCCTCATAAATAACACATTTACACGTTTCTTGAATATCTCCAGGGACAGCGACTCCATCACTTCCCTGGGCAGCTTGTTCAGTGCTTGACCACGCTTTAAGAGAATAATTTTTTCCAGATATCCAACCTGAACCTCCCTTGGTGCAACTCTTTCCCTATCACTAATTACCTAGAAGAAGAGGCCTACCCTCACCCCTCCACAACCTTTTCAAATGCCTGTAGAGAGTGATAAGTTCTCCCTACAGCCTCCTCTTTTCCATTTCTACTCCTCAGAAGACTTGTGCACCAGACGATTCACCACTGATACTATAATATAGCTATTAATTAGTAAACATTCTAGACAGTTATAAATTGTGAATGCAGTTTTAAAACTGTTTTATTTGAGTAAAATATGTGAAATGTTTTCCACAACATGGATAAATGTATTCTTTTAAGCTTCTTTCTCCTGAATAATAAACAATTAAGTCTTTGGTATTAAGGTATCAGGATTGCTGTGTCAGGATATTAAGAGAGATTCAAATACAGCTTTCCAAAAGTCCTTGCACGATGTTGTAAAAATAATTGAACAACATTTTTAATCCAGATTTTATTTCAATTTTACATGATTTTTAGTTGATAACTTATAATGTTAAATGATAACACAATCTTATAGTACTATATGTTTGCTGTACTCATATATGTAGAATCATAGAATCATAGAATCACAAGATTGTAAACGACCTATAAGGTCACCTAGTCCAACTGTCTCCTCATCACCATTGCCACCACAAGCACTAAACCGTATCATGCAGCACGTCATCCAGACGCCTCTTGAACACTGCCAGGGACGGCGACTCCACCACCTCCCTGGGCAGGGGAGTGCTTGACCATTCTCTGAGAGAAATAGTTCTTCCTTCTTCTTTATATATATATATATATAAATTCATGATAGTGTGGAAGACTATGTATTAACTCTTCCATTTTTCATCTACAAAAGCTCAGGATACTCTGAGGAATCACCAGTGCACATTTCCCAAATAAAATCTCAGTACTTAAAAACGAAAGAGGGGGGGAAGGAAGGAGGGAAGCAGACCTAGATCTGGATTCCTTGGTCTATTATGGTGTAGATTTGTACTACAGAACTGTTGTACATCTCAGGTGCTCTCATCCTCTGGAATAGGAGTTTTTTTGAACTACACAAAGATTTACTCTCTTCCAAGGAAACTAGGTTGCATAGAGGGATGATGCATGGATGCAGAATGTTTTTGAAGTGCACCACCAAGCATTAAAACACACCTAAAAGTGTAAATATTCCCAATTTAACTTAATACCAACTTAACTTAAATATGCTGACAGTCTTCATATCCTCTCTATTTCCCCTGTGCAGAGATAAAAAAGATACCTGCCAGACACATCAGTCACTAGTTTGTGGCCTTACAACACCTAAGATCCAACAAAATTCACAAAATGAATATTTGAATGTTTTCCTACTTGTCTTACCTAGAAGATCCAGTCTGATGAGTATCCTTAGAATATGAGCAGCCATGTGGAGGACTTAGAGGTCCCCAGTAGATGAAGAACTTAATATAAGCCAGCAGCATGTTCTGGCAGCTCAAAAAGCCAGTAGTATCCTGGGCTGCATCAAAAGAGGGGTGATCAGCAGGGCAAGCGAGGTGATTATCCCCCTTCTACTTTGATCTCATGAGATGCCATACGGAGTATTGCCTCCAGATCTGTTCTCCTCCAGATCCAGAAAGATGTGGAGCTTTTGGAGCAGGTCCAGAGGACAAACAAAAAGATGATGAGAGGGCTGGAGCACTTTTCCTACACAGATAGAC
Source organism: Centrocercus urophasianus (assembly GCF_019232065.1). Taxonomy (NCBI): domain Eukaryota; kingdom Metazoa; phylum Chordata; class Aves; order Galliformes; family Phasianidae; genus Centrocercus; species Centrocercus urophasianus. Next base: position 20,082,077 of record NW_024884142.1, read on the forward strand.
TGAGGACATCAGTCTAGTTCAGCCTGGAAAAGAGAAAGCTCTGGGTAGGACTTAAGCCACTTAAAGGAAGCTTATAAGCAGGAGCAAAATTAACTTTTTACATGGTTAAGAATAACAAGGAGTAAGTGTTTAAAATTATCAGATGGGAAATTTAGGTCAAGGGTAAAATTTTCACTGAGAAGTTGGTGAAGCACTGGAACAAGCTGTCTGGAGAAGTTGTTGATGTTACATCCTGGAAGATGTTCATGGCCAGGTTTGGTGGGACCCTAGGCAACATAATCTAGCTCCTGCTTTAGTGGTTGGTAACCTTGACCAGGACAGAGGAATTGAAACTTGATGATCTTTGAGGCCCCTTCCAACAACAAGCCATTATAGAGAACTATGTTATGCTTCTATGATTATACAATTCTACGTCATCTCATACAAAACAAAATAAGCAGCCAACAGAGTCTACTCACATTCAGTAGACAAAAATTCAGCAGACTTACAATGTGGAACTACTGTCTCCAAGTTGACTTCAGCTCCTGCAGCTCTCAGGATAATTTTAACTGAATCATAGAGCCACGGAATAGTTTGCCTCAAAAGGGAAGATCATCTCATCCAACTCCCCCTGATATGGACAAGAACATCTTTCACTAGATCAGGTTGTTCAAGGTCTCATCCAACCTGACCTTGAATGTTTCTAGTGAGTGGGCATCCCCATGAGAAAAACTCTTCATTAAATTTGTCTACTTTGTATGGAATGGACACGTGCAAATCACTTGCCACATCACACATGACATCCTTGTATCTCAATTGGAGAGGCATGTATTTAATGGAAGAACCACTCAGTGGATAAAGAATTGGCTATATGGACTGCACTCACAGAGCTGCATTCAACATCTTGACATTCTCGTTGAGACTACTAATGAGAAGCAGTCCTCAGGGGCCAATGATGTGACTGGCACTCTTTAACATCCTTATTGTTGACCCTGACTTCAGGATTGAGGTAACCCTCAAAAAGCATGCCAATGACACTAGTCTGTGTGGCTGGAACTAGATTAAGATCCAACTCAAACCATTCCATTATTCGATAAGCTTATGAAACAATGAAGTATGCAGAGATTAAAATTAGCATCTGCCAGTTGAATTTTCTTGTTTATCAGTTGTAAAAGCAATTACTACTTGTTCTATCACTTAATGACTATTTAATGCCAAAAAGAGAATTATGTTCCCCTTGATATTTTCTCATCATAGCGACATAACACCTCAGACTATTGCTGTACCTAGCCTATTGCTCTGTAAAAAGCAGAGATTGTGTTCAAACATATATTCAAATGAACTGCTTGAGAAGATTAAGGACTGTTTCTCAAGTCTCTTTCAATTCAAGAAAAAATTCTCCAAATGCATAGGAACTGCTTTTCTTTATTTTTGAAAGAGAAAGTGTTGTTTTATTCTGGGTGATGGACAAGCATGGCTTGTGCTAGATGACTTCTCTGTACTCTCAGTAGACAGAAGAGGTTGAACTCTTCTCTTGAGTAGTCTAATAAATATACATTTTTGCATTTTAGCTGGTGCCAGTGGACAAAAGATCCATAGCAGAATTAATGCAGGTTTCACGCTGTTCAGCTTTGCTTAGCTGTACTTATAATTTACACTCCCATATCCCTATCTTTCTGCTAAGCTCAGCTTCACTTGAGATGAATTCAAATGGTTATCCCTTCAGCCACAGTTATTTCAAAACTGTATAAAACTCCACAAGAGCAAATGTTATTTTCTAAGTGGCTTATTTATTGCTTTGTTCTTTCTCTAGTTCTATAATATAAAATATAGCCATAGGATATGATTTTCTCTGGTTAGAATTATATTTTGAGTTAAGGTTCTAATATTAAACAATAACATTCTTCTTACTATTTTTTTCTTTTCCCTTTTTATTTTCTTCTTTCTTTTTGGAAGTTAACTTATGATTTTATATAGAAAAAAAAGAAAAATGCAAATGCTATTTTTGCTAGTTGAAAGAAAAATGGATAATAAAAGATAGACAAAATATGTTTTGAAACATGACTTATTTCTGTTAAGTACTATATTAGCAAAACAATTTTAAGCAATATATGCTTGATCATCAGCTAGAAAATGTGAGGTTAACAATGAAAAGAATGCAGCACGTAGACCCTGATAGAAAGATTTTTGTCTCTTTGCAAAACCAACTTATGGATTGGTTTCCAACTGTGAGGGGACTTAGGAGACCATCATTAATAATTCAACCTTGAACAGCTACATAGTTTCAGAAGAACAGGTATAGTTCTATGCAACTTTTTCATTTTTATCATTTGAAACTATGATGCTGATCACTTGTCTTGGTCCACATGCCAAAAGTGGTGAAATACAGTAAAATCACATAGAGCTCTATTCTAGAAGACGTAGTTCACACACTGCTACAAGTCATCACAGTTTGATTTAACTTTTAACCCAGAGGAAAAAGTATTACACATTAAGATCATTTACCTTATAAAAAGATATGAGGTCACGATAGGTTGCAATATCAGACTCTAGGACATTTTTTAAAAAGATATCTTTAAATCTGGTAATTGTACACTAATGATAATGTAATAAAAAAATTTTAATGTGCTTTGTCATATAACCGTTTATACAAAATATCTTATTTTAAAGTTTTTCTAACACACCTGTTCTGCAATAAAAAGCACTTTAAAAAATACCATAGTCTGTAATTTTGAAAGTTCAGATTCATAAGATATTCTTTCATGTTACAATTTTAATCCTCTTCTGATTAGTCTTATTATTTTAAAATATATAAGGCATGATATGACATTAGTATCACTTTTAACTTGACTTCCATCCTTTTTTCAATACTTAACTCATCTGCTTTCATCTGAGATCCTCCAAATGAAGAACTTCTTTAAGTGTACACAAAACCCCCAGTAACATTCACTTTAAAGGCATTTATACAACAAGAGGTGAGTAGAGCTAAATCTTTCATTTATCTCTCTAGAATATGTCTGTGAATTCACAGAATACAAATACACAAATGTCTGATTGATGTCTGAACTCACACTGTAGCATATGTTAAAGACTTCCATATAACTAAATATCAAAATACCAAAATTATTTCTTGAGCTCTGGGCTAGCTAGAGAAACTGCTTGCGTTTCTCTTCCCTTGCCTGTTTGTTCTCAGTATGTTTGTATCAGTATGCTTATACAATTTCTCAAAAAGAGTCCTTATTTATGCTGGATTTTGAAATTTTAGCTAAAAAATACATACATATATATATATATACACATATATATAATATATACACATATTATATATATATATTTATATATCATATATATATCATATATATATCATGATATTTATACATCAAATGATATATATCATATCATTTATATATATATATCATATATAATAACATAATGTATAATATATATGATTTATTTATTTATTTATTTTGGGTGGAAATGTGAGTTTTTCATAAACTATTTCAGAAAAAAATAAAGAACTTTAATTTCAGAAATGAAAATTGACAGATAAATACTTTTGCCTGAGATTTCTAAATATTTCGGTTTGGTATTGCTGCTATACTTCAGGAGAATTCTAAAGTGAACACATCATATTGCCATTTTCCTCCATGGATCAATATCTATAGTTCCTCTAATATCTGACTGATAAATGGATTTCACAGAGAAAAGTTTTATTCTTCTACAAAAAGTTGTTTCGTATTGTTAGAGAAATTTAAAGCCCCTTTTCCCCTCTTTCTTTTGTTTGAACCCCTGGTACTTGATTCCATTTGTGCATGCATTTTATTGATAGAAGTGTTTTGAGATCTTCTACTTAATGTGATCTGATGCATTGCCCACAGAAGTGAAATAAAATCTCTCTTCTATAGGAATGAGAAAGAAGCAATATGTTTAGCTGGGGGGGGGAAATGGTGTTAAGTGTGAATTTATCATTACCTATCATCCTCTTATTTTTTATTATTCCAGGAAGCATGATCATCTCAAAGGTAATAATCTATTCCTTTAATATGTCCAGCAACAAATGTAGATCATTAGAAAACTGTATTTGCTTAACACGAAGGACAACAAGCTTCTTCATCCATAATTCCCATAATTCCCTTTTATCACAAAGGTATTTAGTCTAGAGTAAGAGGAAATATTCCCAGTTCATTTAGCTAACAGTTTAGGATTTGTTTTCCTTACACAGCCTCCCAGAACTCTACCCATATTTGATTCTTTTGTACCTTTTCTATGAGAGAAAGACAATCTTTGAAGGCATCAGTCAAAATAAAAACATCTCTAAGCCAGAAACCCCTTCATAGCTCCATGAACATACCTATTTTTGCCTTAAGGGGTAAAATGATGGCAAGCACTAGGAATTTTTAGCACAAATACAAGGCAGATTGAACGACTGAACATAAGCTCTTACTCCTCATCTCAGAACATAGCCATCTCTCTTTCAGTTTGACAACCTCTTTCACGTTCAGGCAGAAAAATGAAATTGGCTGAAATCAATCAGCTTGCAAATGACCAGAAAAAAATGCAAAAGCAAAAATTTACTTCTAATAGTAAAAAGGCAAGTACACTCCATAGGAACCTCACCTGTCATAATTTAATTTTTAAAATCACTCTAGCCTTCAATAGTGTTTCTTTCCCAGGCATATTTTAAAATCATAACCTCTGAATAGAGCATGTATAGTAGATGTGATTAATTCATGCCTTGAGAGTGCTGCAGGCATATCTGTTTCCATACCCCTAGTCTGTTACAGTCAATTTAACTTCACTGTTGTCGTATTTTCTTGTTTGTTTATTTGTCCATGTTCCTCATCTTTCTTATTCTATAAATACAGATATATATGTATTGGTTAAGTTTTGGTATAGAATCTCTTTTACAATAGATTTCTCCCTACTTAGCAGATTCTACTTTTACTGCTCAGTAGAAAATTACTCATAGTCCCTATGCAAATATGGAATGGTTACCCAATTAGCTTTTCTTTTTCAGCAATGCTTGCATAGTTATGACTGTCATCAAAAGAGCAAGACATTTAGCTTAATATTCCCAGCTATGATAAGAAGCCACCTACAGGATATTTTGCTTCCTTTTATGCACTGAGCCATAGTTAGGAAAGAGAGAGGAAGAGACAGAGATTACACCTATCATTTACTGTTCAAAGTATAGACTCAACTAAGTATCGCTTTACTGAACATAAATTTAAATTTAAATTTACTGACGTAAATTAGATGTCTATATATGGGCAAAAACTAAAGTTTATAAAAATATAATATTTATGTATTAGATTAGTCCTATGGATTTGAACAGACTGTATTCATACTGAATGATGAGGTCCTGGCCAAATTCAACCACAAAAAGGAAGCATACAGAGACAGGATGGAAACAAGGATGGTGTAAGATATTATTCTGTTACATCATTGTCTCAAAGCTTGCTGGGGACACACATAAACAAGTCCAGGTAAGTCCTGGGCAGGGGTTGAGAAATCCCTTGTCTGGAGAACTTTGATGGACAAGTCCTGGGCAAGGGTTGTGAAATCCTTTGTCTGAGGAACACAGATGGACAAGGCCAGGGGCGACTAAGATGATCAGGGGGCTGGAGCACCTCCCCTATGAGGACAGGCTGAGGGAGTTGGGCTTGTTCAGCCTGGAGAAGAGAAGGCTGCGGGGTGACCTCATTGCAGCCTATCAATACCTGAAGGGAACCTACACCCAGGAGGGGAGTAAACTCTTCAAAAGGGCTGACAACAGCAGGACTAGGGGAAATGGATCGAAGTTGAAGGAGGGAAGATTTAGGTTGGATGTTAGGGGGAAGTTCTATACAAGGAGAGTGGTTAGGCCCTGGAACGGGCTGCCCAGGGAGGTTGTGGATGCCCCGTCCTTGGATGTGTTTAAGGCCAGGTTGGACAGGGTCCTGGGCAACCTGATCTGAATGTGTGTGTTTGGTGGCCCTGCTAGGCAGGGGGGTTGGAACTACATGATCCTTGAGGTCCCTTCCAACCCGGGTGATTCTGTGATTCTGTGATTCTGTGAGGGGCAACGAGAGAGAGATGAGCTGCAGCTTAATATCTGTGAAGCAGTCTTTTGTGTGGATTTATCTCAGGATGATGGCCATCTCAGGGGGGTACTCAGATGACTCTTGCTCAAGCGCCCAGGGATGTCACGTAGGCAGGAGAACAAGTAGGATAAAAGAGGAATCAAAAACCATGAAGATAGGTGTCTGCCATCAGATTCCTCACTATGGAATTCCTGCATGCTGATGGACTCTCCTGGGCCTGCTACCTGAGAGCTGCTCTCCCCCCTGGACTGCCTCCTGCTGCCTGCTTGCTGCCCAAGGCCAGCCATGCTGCTGCTCACCATCCCCTGCTTGCTCGGACCTTCAAAACGTTGTGCAACAGGACTGCTGCTGGATCCTGGTGGTGACTATCCCTGCTTTACGTGATTCTTGCTTCTTTCCTTATCTTTTGTATTGACCTCCTTCCCTTCCCTATCTCCCTGATTAGGATTTGTAATAAACTGGTTGGACTAACATATGAACCGTTGTTTCTTAATCTCACGCTGGGAATACAGATATAAAAAGAACCTCACCTCCCTCCTATAAATTGGAGAGAGACAGATGGGTAGTCTGGGAGGAATACAGTGATACAGTATGATCGTCCACAGTTGAAGTCAAGGAAAACAAAGCCCAAGTAGAAGAGAATGTGGCCAGAGATGTCAAAGACTACAAAAGTGGCTTCAGGAGACAAAATGATGACTAGGGAAATGTGGGCCAACTGCTGAGCAAGGCAGGAGAGACAGCAACACAGGACAGGCAGAAGATTGAGTTACTGATAATTTTCTTTGCCTCAGTCTTTGCCAGAAAGATTGTATTCAATAATCTCATGACCCAAAAATTAAGGGACAAAGCTAAAGCCAGGAAGATGTGCCTTTAGTGGAAAAGTAACAGGCTAAGGAATACTGAATATGCAGAAGTTAAATGGCCCTGGTGGATTGCTGATGATTTCTGAGGGAGCTGGCAGATGTGGTTGCAAGGCCACTCCATAATTGCTTAGTCATAGCTTAGTGGTAGAAGTGCCTGAAGACCAGAGGAGTGTAATCTAGTTGTTACTCCTGCCTTGAAGAAGGCCAAGACAGGAGACTCAGGAAACTGCAACCTGATTAGCCTTGCCTTGTTTGCTGGGAAGGCAATGGAACAGCTAATCCTGAAAACCATCTCAAGGCTCATGAAGAGCAAGAAGATCATCAGGGTCTTCATGGATCATGGATCATCAGAATCATTATGGATTCACCAAGGGGAAGTCACACTTGAACAATCTGATCAGCTTTTTAACTAGCCTGGCAGATAAAGGGAGAACCATGACTATTGTCTGCCTGAACTTCACTGAGGCATTTGACATTGTCTCCCATAAGATCTTCAGAGATAAGCTGTTGTATATGAGCTGAATGAGCAGACAGTGAGATGGATTGAAAGTTGCTGAAAAGTCAAGCCTAAAGATGCAAATTCTAGTTGGAGGCCTGTAACTAGCAGAATACCCTAAGAGCCAGTATTGGGTCCAGTCTTGTTCAATGCTTTCATTAACAACATAAGCAATGGAGCAGTACATGTATCACTCAGCAGACTCAGCAAGTCTGCTGAGGACACAAAATTGGAAGAAACCTCAGCCACTCTTCACAACCTCAACTATTCTGTGATTCCTTCCTTGATTCTTTACCACTGTCATTCTGACCTTGACTATGATAACTTTAGGGGAAATATGTGAGTGTGTGTGTGTGCATGTGTGTGTGCGTGTGTATTTGGTCGGTTGTTTTTTGTTTTAGGGTTAGGGGAAGATAAAGATTGTTTATGTAATGTATTGAGAACTCAAAGGAACATTGTTTTATTCATATCTGTACATTCTAAACACAAAGGATGTAACCTGATCTAGTAACAGAGTTAGTTACAGTGCCATGAATTATAAAGCCAAAATGTGAGTTTATTTGGAGATGGTGGAAACCGAGTCTCTTGAATTTGATGAGCCGATACCGAAATACAGTAGTCTGGACTATTTTATAACGACCTGTAATTCATTTTATCATATTAATTAAGATTGAGATAAATTTATACCTTATTTTTCAAACAAGAAGCAACTGAATACTCTGTATTTTTTCACAGGCTGCCTCTGAATGTGATTCAGCCTGTGCAGATGGCCTGCACAGGGATGACACATCAGTTAAGTCTCAATTAGCTCCTCACTGCAGAGTTTAAATGGGATTACGTGATACATAAAACCTTGCTGGCACTGTCTGAAAAGAGATGATTTACAGCCTCTAATATTAAAGGCTAACATCTAATGATCCCACAATTTAAGTACTTTATCATCTTCTTTAGAAAATTTAATGATACTGGAAAGTAATCTTTTTCTTTTTTTATACTTTTATTGAAAAATATTTTGGCATATTCAGAGATTCCAAGTCACAAAATCTGGCAAATGACCAGAAGTATCACTGTCTTGCTGACTTGTTTCTCATATCTGTTTTCTGAGAAGTATGCATCTAACTCTTAAGTCATATGCTGCAAACTGTTACCTTCCTTTAGTTTTATCTGTTACAATATTTTCAATTCACAAATAGTAAAATCTAAGCCATTAGGTTCTTCTCAACCCATATTTAAAGTTGAATATGATACCTGAAATGCTCAGCAAATGTTCCAGTACATCTAGTTCTGGGACATAGATCTCCAGACAAGAAGTCAGCTGATAGTCCTATGGTCCTTCAAGACTGATTGTAGCATCTAGATATATAATGGTTGCAACAGAGGGTTAAGATGGATTTGCAGACAGTGTTTTTTCATGTTGTATTATAACATGGCAGAAGATTCTATAAAGGTGCCTATGGAAAACAAAAAAACAAACTAACACTATTTCTGTTCATCGGAAGCTGAACAATTAATTGATTTGTAAATTATCTTCCATTCTTACAAGAAGTTTTACAGCTGTACTTTACTGACTACCTCTTTCCTTATATAAATAACTTGCTCTTCTGTTGAAGTGTACTGAACCAGACAGTGAGGTTTACTCATAAGCTCAAAGGAGCAAATTCTATCACTAAATAGCTTTCTTTTGTGGTAGAACTATTCGCAGGAGGATTTTAACTACTTATAGAATTAATATGTTTATTAAATCTAACCAACAAAGCCTATATTTATGCTTTCTTTTGAGCCCCTGATGTTCTTGTTTTATTGCTCACTGATTTTTTTACCACTAAAATCTCTACTAATGTGTTTTGAACTGTTCTGGTATCAACCAGGTTAGGGTTGATTTTTTACATAGAGGACAATATGATGCTGTGTTTTGTATTCTAGATGAAAATTGTGATGATAACATGCCAGTGTCTTTAGTTATTACAGAGCAGCTCTTACACAAAGCTAAGGACTTTTCTGATTCTCATAATGCCAAACCAGCAAAGAGGCTGGAGTTGCAAAAGGAGCACAACCAGGACAGATGACCCAAACTGGCTAAAAGGATGTTCCATGCCACATGGTCTTATATTCATCTGTTAAATCTGGAGTGAGGAAGAGTTTGGAGAGCAGGTGCTTGTCTCAGAAACCATTACACGTGATGAGCTCTGCTTTACTGGAAATGACTAAACATCTCCCTGAGGATGGGAAGCTGTGAATTAATTCCTTGTTTTGTTTCCTTTGCTAACATGTGTAGCTTTTTCTTGACCTAGTAAGCAGTCTTTACCTAAAAGTTCTTTCACTTTTGCTTTTCTGATTCTCCCCTATGTACCGCAAAGGAAGAGTGAAAAAGTGGCTGTGTGGTATTTAGCTGCCTTCCAGGATTAAACCCCAATATGAATAAAGAGTCTGATAGTATTAAGAGTTTGTAAAATGATATGTGGTAGAGTAATCCCTAATGCAGGTTATTTCCATGTGGTAAAGATTTTGGAAGCAGAATGTTCATTAGACCTTGAACACTAGACCAGTTTTAATTCTTACCTTAGTGGAGATTTTCCCTCTTGATATGTTAAGGAAGGCATCAGAAAATAATGGTGTGTGTATATATATATATATATATATGTGTGTGTGTGTGTGTATTCATATATATATATATATATGTGTGTGTGTGTGTGTGTGTATTCATATATATATATATATGAAAAGATACCATTCTGAAAGATTTAGAGGATTATCAACAAAAAAAAAAAATACTAAAAATATTTCTTTCAACAGGATATAAATCAATCCATAGAAGTGTGAACAGAAGTTCATTAAACAGGATCAAAAAGGCAGCATTACATGAGTACTCAACATTAACAAGATCCCTGTCAGGATATTGCAGGCACTTTTTCACTTTAAAAGTTGCTTGATTTTAAGAATGATTTACAAGAATGAAGCAAGAACTGAAATGCAATTTCACAGAGGTTTGGAGTTAGCCCATTGAAGTTGGTCTGTGCTGAATTCAAACTTGTACATTTTGAGGTGCCTGTAACATAGGCATCTATAAGTGACTGGAATGACTACGCTTTTGAGCTCTTATCCGTGACTGTCCGTTTCTTTTAATAGTTAACGTACCTGGAACAGATTTGTTTCAGACCAGTTAAAACTCTCCCAGAAAATGCTGACACAGGTGGGAAAACTGCTGGAGAACTGCTCCCCCTGTTGGAAAAATTGTGCAACGACTTTTTCCAGTAGGTAATACATGTTATAAAGCAAAAAGGCGACGACAGAGCCTTAATTTGAGAAGCAGGTGCTAAAGAACAAGATATCAAAGAAAGAGGAATAAACTCACCCCTCCCGGCAACAGTTCAGAAAAGGTGTGAGCTCAGGAACGCAGCCTTCTATGGTTCAAACTCTGGCACAACATAAGGTGGGGGCGGGGGTTGGGGCCAGGGCGCAAATCGCTTGGGCTCTGAGTGTATGTGCACTCCTGGAAGCAGCACCGAGAGGGAGAGGGAGGGGGAGGGAAGGTGAGTGTAGGCCCCCAAGCTCTAGGCACTCAGGTGCTCACCAAGGTGCTCATTTACCGGTTCAGGCTGTGACCTGGCAATTCCATTGCACATGTGCATCACCCGGTTTGCTCATTTAGTAGAAAATTTTTAACTGGTGGATCTACAATATGCAGCTCTGTACTTAATGAACTAATGATAATATGATAATCCTTATTTCTCCTCCTCCATATGTTGCACATAATATGGGAACTCTTAATTCCTTCTTACAGTTGATAAAAAGTGCTATGACACCTATGTTACTTAGAAAAAAAAGCATGGATTTCATACTGTCAGGTTCAGTTTTCCACTTTATGGCACCATTATGAGGAAATCCTTTCCAAATTTTTATCTTCCACAAAAATATGGAACTTCCTCTCTCCTAAACACAAGCTATCTTTCAGCACACCTGGTGCGCATCTTGTAGCTGAGATGCATTGGAAGAACTAATGCTGTGCTACTGCTAGCAATTCACAGTTAAATACCAATCTGCACTAACAGCCATAATGATGTACTGCTAAGATTATGATATATGTATATATATATATATATATATATAAGCTAATTTCAAGTGTTACTGTGGGATAGAGAAGGTTGTTGTATTGCTGATGAGTGGTAAAGCTCAACAATAACTTGAGCTGGATGTAAACACCCACAAGGCCCTAGCCCTTACATGTAACCAGTCTTGGTTTCATGGGAAAACTGGTGTATTGTGCACGGGTATAAAAGATAGTAAGCACCTAGAATAAAGATGGTAAACACCTTTTGTTCTGCACCAGTGCAGGAGTCAGCACTTCCTTTGCCACACCTGCAAAGGAGCTTGAGGCCCTCTTACAACATATTACCATTTTTGTTAAAGAAAAATAAACAAAAACAATATATTTTTAATATAATATGCTTTGAATTTATCAGTATATTTCAATTGAGGATAGGCCATGTAGTGGATCTGCTATATTGTAAAGAAATGTATATTAGTGTGCATTTTTAAATACATATGTTGTGGTTTCTCTGTAAAATATCTCGTGCTTTAACAAATGGGTTTCATTACAGTGTGTATAATTTCTTTATGTGTATCTGCTTCGTAATGTGATTTATGAACTTAATGGCATCTATTTTCATACTCTTCCTTTCATAAAAATTAAATCAAACACTATCTGTTTATCTGTATCTGTTTTTTCTCAAGAGCAATAATAAGCTGAATATGTGATGTAGCTCTGGTAAAGCTCAACCTCCTCTGCTCTCTTGCATTGCTGTATTTGTATCTTCACATATTACAATTCTTTATTTCTACACTTCCCAGAGTGCATGGACAAAAGTAATGCTGATGTCTGTAATCTTTCTGCTTGTCACCTATTCTCTGGTAAGTGTGAGAGTTTCTTCTGCTCTTCCCTCTCCAAATAAGACCAATGCAAGAGGTGGGTTCTTTATTCCAGAACTTCAAATTTATGGACAGATTATAGTTTGTAAGATGTTATTCTGTTAACATCAGTGTCTCACAGCTTGCTGGGGACAGATGGACTTGTTCAAGTCCAGGCAAGTCATCGGCAGGGGTTGAGAAAACCTTTGCCTGGATAACTTTGATGGACAAGTCCTGGGCAAGGGTTGTGAAATCCTTTGTCTGACACAGTTCAACTCTTAATGGACATAGCATAGTAAGAGCAAAAGGTGACAATTCTTCAACAGTCTATATTCTGATACTTTATGAACTACAATAAAAAAAAAAACAAAACAAAACAACAGAAATGAACAAAATTTTTAACTATGTACAGATATTCCTACGCAGGCTGTCTCTTAGGCATTTAGAATAAGGTCTTGGTTTTTGGTTGCTGTTGTTTTGTTGTTTTAAGTAAGGACACTTCACTGGAACATAAATTGATTTATCTTCTGTAGCTTCTATTCAGCATATCTGGTAGGTGTGTGTAGTATACAGGTCTGCAGGGCACCCTGTATGGGACCTACTTACCTGTGAGCTCAGCAGTGGCTGGAAAAACTCCACTGTGCGCTGGGACTGCAGCCAGCTGGGGAACACATGGCACTGCTCCTCAGACATACTTAAGAAAGGATGGAAGCTGCTAGAAGCAAAATACATCGACTCAGCAGAGGAAATGTGTGGGAAAACATGGAAGAAGACAGAAGAGACACAAGGAGAAGAAACCATAAAGGTACATGTTAGAGAGACATGGAAGTAGACAAAGGGGGCACCAGAGAACTGTGAAGAGGTAAGACTTACGAGAAAATGGAGGAGCAAACAGAGAAAACACATGGAAGGAGGCACATGAAGGGGACAGAGCTGGTGTTATACGTTTTGAAGAAGGACCTGAGGTCTGAGAGGAACGTAGCTGTGAGTGACCTTTGCTGAGGCAGGGGCAAACACAAGAGATTTCAGTTTGTACAGGAATGCAGGCCAGAACATAAGAAAATCACAGAGTGGCCAGGGCTGGAAAGCACCGCAAGGATCATGAATCTCCGACTCCCCCCTGCCACATGCAGGGCCACCAACCTCCACATTTAATACCAGACCAGGCAGCCCAGGGCCCCATCCAATCTGGCCTTGAACACCTCCAGGGACAGGGCGTCCACAACCTCTCTGGACAGCCTGTTCCAGCACCTCACCACTTTCATAGTAAAGAACTTCCCCCTGACATTCAACCTAAATCTTCCCTCTCTCAACTGAAAACCATTTTCCCTTGTCCTGCTAGCTATTAAAAAAAAGGGCTATTGAGAATGGATCAGAGTAGGAAAAAGAGTAAGAAGGCTGAACAGCAGAACAAAATCTCTAGACACTGACTCAAACCTCTTGTTCTTCCTATTGCCTCATCAAAGCGTTTGGTAGGGAGTGAGCATAAGGCGCACAGTAGCAAAGAAAAGGACACAAGGTAAAACTTTCACAAAGATAAGAGGGTGTTTTATTGCTATTTCCAAAATGATCCCAGGTCATATTTTAAATGTAATTTAAAGGCATGTCTGTAGAGGATGAAAATCTGAAGACACATTTCTCAGAAGTATAAACACTATATGAGATTTTCAAGGGAACTTTTTCTTTCCAGGGACTGTTTTTTTAAATTATTTATTTATTTATTTATTTATTTTGTGACAGTGTGGAAACAATTTGCCGCAAGCTTTGGTGTATTTTCTTTCTCCTAAACTAGTTTTCTGTCTCCCCTCGTCAGTGGAAAAGAGAACTCAGCTGCTGCCTGTCTTGCTCCTTGGTACTGGAAAAGTGAAGGCATTTCCACCTATTCCACATATTTATCTGTGATACAAAATAGTTTTTATTTCTCTACTTTATCAGAACAACACAAATTACATGCCTTGAACTAGCTAAGATAGAAGCAATAGTGATCTAGGTAAGAATCATTTTAAATAAAATCTTTATGCCAGGTCTTTCTTCCCCATTCTGGCTTTCATGTGTTTATAACCACATAAGCTGACAAATGCAGAATAAAAAAAAACCTTTTAAAATATTTTTTTTTCCAAAGAGCAGTGAAGGTTTTAGAAGAGGAATTTAATAAAAACTGATCTGCAAAGTTATCATTGCCTGTCAGAATCTGCTTTTGTTTTAACAGTAAGAGAATAGCTGGAATGTTTTGTGGCATTCACATGTCTTGTGAAATCAATGAATAATCCTTTCAAATTCCAGGAATAAACTATCCATGTGCACACATACATACAGAAGTCTTAGTAAAGCGTACATTTGTATTGGTATATGCTTTTGTGTTATAAACTCCTTAGTTCAGTGGAAGCTGCATTTTCATAGGGCTATTTTGCAAGACAAAACAGCATGAATGTACTATCCATTTTCAATACTTACATTTATTTAAAATGAGTTACATTAATTTGTTTGCTGATTAGATAAACTGCTGATTAGATAAACTGATAAAGTATTAATATCAGAGTAATGTCATCACCATTTTCTGGTCTGGACTTAAGCACAAGTGAGTTCTCTCAGAGATAATAGAAAAGTTCTCGCTGCAAATTAGTGTATTTTTTTATACACTGGTTACAAGCTCTTCTTTCCCATATACATTTTTCTTCTCTAATGAGATTTTGTGGTTGCATCTTGAGTTGAGAGATCCTACTTACAGAGCTATCACTTAAGCTTGGAATAATTCAGAAATTATGACTATCAGAAACACTATCCTGAATAGTTTGCTTTCTTACTGTTCTCCCTTATGAATTTACACAAAATATTGATAATAGTACTTTGAGTCATGACATCTGATAGCCTACACTCTGTCAATAGCACATATGGCCTAATATTGAGAAAATACCTTACAGCCTTCAGTGGATCACTGAGGTTTTTGAAAGCATAACATTTATTTTTTCTTCCTAGTATTGCTCATTTGTAACAACACAGAACAGTCAGTGCTACCCTGTCCTCAAGCAGGAGTAAGAGCAGACTCAAACATGGAGACCTTCCAATGATTCTCATCACCTTCTTTATACCAGACATCAGACCATTCTCCCATCTCTACCATTTGGAGCTATTAAATAGTAGTGGGATTTTCCGTAACAGTAGGAGCATTAACCCCAGTGTCCTGGACAAATTCCAGCATGTAATTACACTGTGCCAGTAAATCCCTCTGCATTTTATTTGGACACTGTATTTCTTATTATTCTAGTAAAACATTATGTGCATTGTTAGACAGATGCTGAGTCTTACCTAAAGCAGCTACATTTCAATGATTTTTTTTAACTGATGCTTCTGCTTCGTGTATCAATTTGCATGCTCTGCGAAAAAAAAAAAAAAAGTTATATGTTTTAATTTTTTATACTTTATTAATAAATTAATGTAGAGAAATACTTTACAAAGCACAAGAAACTTCAGCAATTGTGAGGAGAATAAAAACCACACTAAAAAGTTATTTCAGTGATTTTGAATAGTATTGGGATGACCATTTTTTTTCTCTGCATAACATCTCAGGATTTGAATAATAATCTTGTTTCATAATATTATAAAGTTATTGCTATTATAGTTTCACTTACAGAAGAGTGCTTGCATCCTAGCACAGCTAGTAGCTTATCATAGAATAGTAGAATGTTCCAAGTTGGAAAGAATTTGCAAGGATCATAAAATCCAATTGCTGGCTTCACTCAGAACCAACCCAAACTCAATTACTATCTATGAGAGCATTATCCAAATGCTTCTTGAACTCTGGGAGTTTAGGATCATGACCACTGCCCAGGGAAGACTGTTTCAGTGTTCAGTTACCCTCTTGAAGAAGAACCTTTTCCTAATACTCTACCTGACCCTTTCCTGACTCAACTCCATGCTGTTCCCTCAGGTCTGGCTAGATACAGGAGAAATTCCAATTCTGTTTATGATAAAGTATGATAAATTCTCAGGCAGATTGAAGCTCCTGATGTTTCCAAAGGAGTCTGCGGAAAAATCTTGATTATAGAAGAGTTCTAGGAATACTTTTATGTCTTCCAAATGAGACAAAATTTTGCAAATTTTGACTAGGTACTGGCAGAATGTGGGCAAATAGGAACTTCATCCTTGCTCCATGTTTGAGGGAATTTTGTGAGTTAGTTTTGGATTATCTCAGACAGTTCTAGTATTTGGCTTGTAGTCACCTCTAAGTTTTTTTGAATTTTGTTGTAATTAAGACTAATCTCTAACTATGAGTCATTAGGAAGCATATATTCTACACAGATATGCTCTAGTTTTAAGTATTGGTGCACTGCTTACCTCTTGTCCTCTGAAGTTTCTGTTAAACAAGATAATGCTTCTGTTTAAAAGAGTAAACCAGTAATTGTGCCTGCCCATATTTGTCAAATATTCCTAGAGGTATCATCTCTGCATCTACACCCTGCAGGCAGAATGCCTGCAGGAAACATCACATGACTAGTGCCTTATTCAGTCAGCTTTATACGATAATGCACTTCAAGCACTCTTTTTAGCATATGCTCATGGAGTGTTATACTGGAAAATGGACTGTCTGTGTGCTTGACTCACAAGGCATGTTTTTACAAATCCAGCCTGATTTTGAACCCTGTGTTAGTAAGTATTTTAGTATAACTACTACTACTCAGAATACTGTTCTTACTGTTAATATTAGTGCAATTATTATTAACCAAGAGAGCAGACTTAGTAAAATTGAAAGCATAAATAAATAATTCAGTGTCACAGTATATTGTGTTCCTGTAAAATGATAAATAATTCGAGAAGCTTTTCATTTCTTATTTATTTTCATTATGCAGTCTGTTACTTTGCCTTCACTCTGCAAGAAGATCACATCCAACAATAGAACACAGAGTAAATAATTTGAGGAACTAATCAATAAAGAAATAATATGCTAAACATAAACAAGAGGGGTAGGTGTTGGGTTTTTTTTTCATATAATGTAAATCAAGTATCCTCCCATAGTTAAACACATTGTTTGATATGATCTTCGCTTTCAAAAGGATATTTCACGATCAAAATGGAACAAGTGACTTGCCAACAAGCAAAATGCAATGGAAGAGTCTATTCAACTTCTGACTAACATTTTGGCAGTCAAACAATTAAATTTCCTATTTCTGCTGCTGCGTGCTTTTTTACTTAGAGGATCTCCTTACAAACCATAAAATAGCTTTGGAAGGCTTGATCATGTAATCTGTATCAGACAAACCAAACTGGGACAAGAGAGGAATTCTTTCCTTGTTGATCTAGGTCGAAAAGACAACTTATGGGGAAAGGGAAGTGTAGCTCACAAATTTCAACAAGTTATGCCAAGATATAAGCTGCAATTCTGAAAACATTGACATTTTTGGGATGACATTTGAAAGGGTTTCAACAAATCAAAAATAGCATAGTAAAAAATAAGTAGTAATTTAAACATAAATGTGGAATTAAATAACAATTCTCTGAAAGAATGAAGCACTCAAATATAACTGAATTACTTTACATACTTTTTATACTATGCTTACTACTGTTGATGTGCTCAAATTGACTCAATATTTTGAATGTCTTACACTTCAATCTTAATGTCTGCTTTTCTTGTATAGTAGATCACTTTCTGAAGTGTTTTTTTCTTTCTTCCCTTTTCTTTCTCTCTATTGTTTAAATCCCAGTTGTCTTAAAGTGTTTTAAGTACATTCTAAAATATAAGCTTTCTCATACTGAGAAATTTTGCAGCGATTTAAAACTCTTTTTAATAATTATAGTGTTTATTTTAGCAGTAAAAAGCATTTATTTACAGCATTTTCTTCACATCTGTATTTCTGATAAATTAGTTAAATTTCTTTTCAGACATTTAAGGAAAGTGATGCATTACTTTGTGAAGAAAGTTGTTAACAGTTGAATATTCAAATTTTCATGCCACATTATTTATCTTACTCATTTAAATTTTATCTTTCTATCCTGTTATTCACACTATGGATGACAATATAGGTAAAAATATCAGTCTATTTTAAGAGACATAGTAGAATGTACATGTAAGTAACTTGCTGAGAACACCTTAAAGTGAATTATGAATTGAAGTCTGCCCCCCAAAAAAATTATGAAATCAATTAATGTATTTCCAAACAGAACGATCTGGAACCCTTGGGTACATTGAGAATGCTGCCACTTGTAAAACTAGATATTGGACTGGCTTTTCAAGTTGTTAAGGTCTGAACACTGTCTTCACAAAAAAGAAAATGATGCAATGATGGTCAGGATTGTCCTCCAGGGAACTGCTGCACAAAGACACTAGTACAGTAATGAATCATTATGACAATGTTTTAAATAATAAGAGGCTGAAATCTTGGGTAAGTCAGTGAAGCACTTGTTGCAAATTTGAAAATACCTTAAACATAACATACAGACCTATAAAATCTATGCTGCTTTACAAAGTAAAAATGCTTCTCCTGGCAGATTTATTTATTTATTTATTTATTTTGGTCATTGTAAGTGGAGTCAATCAAAGGGGAAAAATATTTCTGTGGAAACTAAAATGCTAATGTCTTCTCAGAGATCCTTGTTTATTCTCCTAGTTTTATGTGAAGCAGAAGAAAATTCATGTGTGTACAGTAAACAGCCTTCCTCGTTATTACAGAGTGGAAATATTAGATTGTGAGAAATACAGCAATCACAGAATTTGGATTTTAATTTTGAGACACATACACACATACCCCTACAGACTCCTCTTCTCTACTCCCACAGTGAGTTTCCAGGTACCACTGTTAAACAAGCATTATGCAGCTTCCAGCAAAAAGTCTTGCATGATATAGGGGGCTTTCCTGCTCCTTCCACATTTCTATGCAGCAACATTTGATGCTGGCTTTCTCCCCATGTGTCTGTGTGAGGGGGATGGCTGCTCTCATGGAACAAGTAACAAAGGATTGAAGTTGGCTGGCTCACTGGCTGATAGAGAAACATGTCATGAAAGGCATACTCATGAGAAGTAGGGGAGCCTTCTATTGGGACCAGCTTCTACCCAGTTCCCCAGCTCCAAGCAACAAGTATTCAGTGAATCACCCAACAGCCATCCTCGCTTTGTCATCTAGAATGTCATCCTAGATTGTAGATTTTGTTTGTGCTTGTGGAATAGCAATAGAGAGCTTTGTAATCAAAGCACATCTCCAAGAGATGTATAATAAAAAGGAATAAAATACCAAAGTAATAGCTTAAGAAAACCAAACAACCCATCTTCTTAAGAATTACTGTATTGCTGACAAGAAGCCTACGTTTTTTTACACCATTACTTATGGAAAAAAAACTTTTAAACTTAATACTCTGGTCTGGATCAGTTAAGTAGGACTGGTTTTATATGAGTACTACTCTGGTAATATGTACATCAGTTTAGATGTAAAATTAGTGATACACATTAAGAACAATTCTTCCAACAATTTGTGGATTTTTTTTTTGCTTATGAAGATACGTAGAACTCCTTATCTTGGAGGGTCTTCACTTTCTTCAGTGAGAAAGAAGAGGAGTACAAGGATTATCTGAACAGTAAGCTTTGTTAAAAAGGCCCTCTAGCACTGTAAGTGCAGCACTTTCCAAGGAAAAGAATCCATATAGAATGAAAAATCTTTTTATTTGCTGCATAAAAAGTGCAAGAATGTGATGAGAGAAAGGTATCTTCATTTAATCCTGGAAACATTATAGACAACATTGTCAAAAGTATCCGATTATTTCTGCTATGTCCATTTTGGATATCCCCTGGAGACTGAGCACTTAGATATTTTTACTAAAAAAATTTGGATTGTGTGTAGACTGGAAGCTTTTCCATTTGAAGCAATGGATCCTTACAAATTCACATTTTACAATTTAAACAATATGGAGGCATATCTGACAGTTTGGAGTTAAATAGGTCACTCCAAAAGTAATGCTTTCTGATTATTTCCATTAAAACTGCAACAGATACAAAGAACACAGTGATAGAGCAAATTCTCAACTAAAAAGCACCGTTTTTCAAGTGTGTCACCATCAGTAGTTATGCATTTTCACCAACTGTGGAAAAGAGCTTGCATACTATGCACATAAAAATCCGCATCAGCAGAGGTGATGCACTGTTTCACAGCTTCTAGGACCACCATTAGCTGACTTGTAGAGCTGAGTTGATCAAGATGCTCTTCATCTTGTGGTGTGACAGAAAACACTGGTGAATGTCAATGGGTGCAATCTTTTCTGCATGGGGGAATTCAGTGACACACCATTACTTCATACACACTTCCATGTCAGACATCACTTTGTCAGACTACGCCTTTGTTACTTTCTGTCACACAGCAACAACATGGAATGGAATATTAGCAGGAACATTTAACCTCTACTGTCACACTATCAACATCTGCCTTTGACACCATGATAAATAGAAGGATGTCATAATAAAACAGTAGGCATTACATTCTGTGCATTTCTTGTATATTCATATACTGAAAGCCTAAGACAAGAAATAACAATTATTTAATAGGCTACAATTAAATATAGAATAAATATTTGGCAGAATCCTTTAATGTTTTGATGTAGATTTGGATGATTGTAAACAAAAGCTTTCATTGTTAAAATTAATATTTGCAACCATCTATAAAAATCACTTCTAGAAAATTGTCAGTAATATTTACAGTTCTGTGGTTTAATCTCGTGAATGTATGCTACTCTAACGTCAGAAAAATCATAGAATCATAGAATCATAGAATCATAGAATCACCAAGGTTGGAAAAGACCTAAAAGATCATCCAGTCCAACCGTTCACCTATTCCCAATAGCTCCTACTAAACCATGTCCCTCAACACAACATCCAGCCTTTCCTTGAACACCCCCAGGGTCGGTGACTCCACCACCTCCCTGGGCAGTCCATTCCAGTGCCTGACCACCCTTTCTGAAAAGTAATACTTCCTCATGTCCAGCCTGAATCTCCCCTGCCGTAGCTTGAAGCCATTCCCTCTGGTCCTATCACTAATGACATGAGAGAAGAGGCCGACCCCCAGCTCACTACAACCTGCCTTCAGGAAGTTATAGAGAGCAATGAGGTCCCTCCTGAGCCTCCTCTTCTCCAGGCTGCACATTCCCAGCTCCTTCAGCCTCTCCTCCTATGGCCTGTGTTCCAGACCCCTCACCAGTTTTGTTGCCCTCCTTTGAACAACGTTCCAGGGCCTCAAAGTCTTTCTTGCAGTGAGGGGCCCAAAACTGGACACAGTACTCGAGGTGCGGCCTCACTAGTGCTGAATATAGGGGAACAATCACCTCTCTGCTCTTCCTTGCAACGCTGTTTCTGATGCAAACCAGGATGCCATTGGCCTTTTTGGCCACCTGGGCACACTGTCGGCTCATATTCAGCCGAGCATCAATCAATACCCCCAGGTCCGTTTCCTCTACGCAGTCCTCCAGCCACACCGCCCCAAGCCTGTAGCGTCGCCTGGGGTTGTTGTGGCCGAAGTGCAGGACCCGGCATTTGGCCTTGTTGAAACTCATCCCATTGGCTTCAGCCCAGCTCTCCAGCCTGTCCAGATCCCTCTGTAGGGCCTCGCTACCCCCAGACAGATCCACACTTCCAGCCAATTTGGTGTCATCTGCGAATTTACTGAGGGTGCACTCGATGCCCTCATTGAGGTCATCAATAAAGATATTGAAGAGGACAGGCCCCAGCACCGACCCCTGGGGAACACCACTCACAACCGGTCGCCAGCTGGATTTGACTCCATTCACCACCACTCTCTGTGCCCGGCCCTCCAGCCAGCTCCTTACCCAGCCAAGAGTGTATCCATCCAAACCTCTGGCTGCCAGCTTCTGCAGGAGAATGCTGTGGGAGACAGTGTCAAAGGCTTTGCTGAAGTCTAGGTAGACCACATCAACAGCCTTTCCCTCATCCACCAGATGGGTCACTAGATCATAGAAGGAGATCAGGTTGGTCAAACAGGACCTGCCTTTCACAAACCCATGCTGGCTAGGCCTGATCGCCCGGTCACCCCGCACATGTCGCATGATCTCCCTCAAGACAATCTGCTCCATAACCTTCCCTGGCACCGAGGTCAGGCTAACAGGCCTGTAGTTCCCCGGATCCTCCTTACGACCTTTCTTATAAATGGGAGTCACATTGGCAAGCCTCCAGTCTTCTGGGACCTCACCAGTCAACAAGGAGCGCTGACAGATGATGGAAAGCGGCTCGGCTATCACCTCCGCCAGTTCCCTCAGCACTCTCGGGTGGATCTCATCTGGCCCCATCGACTTGTGACAGTCCAGCTGGAGCAGTAGGTCTCTGACTGTTTCCTCCAGAATCACAGGGGGGTTAGTGTGCTCCCCAGCCGAGATTACCAGGTCAGAGAGAGGAGTATCCTGAGGATAACTGGTCTGACTTTTAAAGACAGACGTAAAGAAGGCATTCAGAACCTCTGCCTTTTCCTTATCCTCAGTGGTCACATTCCCAGCCTCATCCAGCAAAGAGTGGATATTCTCCTTTGTTCTCCTCTTACTGTTAATGCATTTATAAAAGAGTTTCTTATTCCTTTTCACCCCAGCGGCTAGGTTAAATTCAAGCTGGGTTTTTGCCTTTCTTATTTCACCTCTACACATCCTAACGACTTCCTTATATTCATTCTGAGTGGCCTGTCCCTCTTTCCACAGGCGGTAGATTCTCTTTTTCTCCTGGAGCCTCAAGAATAGCTCCCTATTCATCCATGCCGGTCTTCTTCCCCGCCGGCTCATTTTGTAGCTCAGGGGGACTGCCTGCTCCTGCGCCCTTAAGACTTCCTTCTTGAAGAGCAACTAACTCTCTTGGACCCCTTTACTCGCTAAGACTGAATGCCAGGGGACTCCCCCTATTAGTCCCCTGAACAATTCAAAGTCCGCCCTCCTGAAGTCCAAGGTAGCAATTTTACTATTCCCCTTCCAGGCTCCACCATGAATCGAAAAGTCTATCATTTCATGGTCACATAAAATCATAGAATCATAGTCTGTTTTTACTATATATGGTAGCTCTTTGTGTCATCCTTGCATCTGAAATGCCCTCTTTAGTTCATTTGGAAGTACCACATTTACAACTGCAAATTGGAATCCTCTGAATAAATCCAGAATATAGTAGAGTAACAGTAGTGTAACTCACTGAAAATTGTCAGTGAGTGATATGCTGACATCATTTTTATCAAAGGAGCTGAAATTCCAGTGTAAGTAATGAGGAACTCTCAGACTGCCCAGGATTTATAGCATATGGTCTGTAATATTAGAAACTTTGTCTGATTAACGAGCATATCTGCATGGGCTGAAAAAAAACCAACCCAAATCCACTTAGTTTTTCAGTGATTCTGAATAGTGGCATCATTGGCACAATTAACAAAGATAGGAAAAATACAAACAAGAACATTCTAATTGTTTTTTTGTTTGTTTTTAATGAAAATTCCTCAAATTTCAACAAATAACTACAAGAGTGTTTTTTGTTTGTTCGCTCTGGTTGTCATTGTTCGTTTCATCGCAGTCTATCAGCCATGTATCTGTGTCGCAAAGTATGGCAGCAAGAGGCTAATGAGTAAAGTAAAGCTCTTCAGAAATCCATGCCAATTGAAGGCCAGACAGTGTAATTGATACAGCTGAGTCCAGCTGTGCATTGATCCCTTCTAATTGTTTTCCACAATTGTCTTAGAGAAATGGATATAATTACCTCAGTGTTTGCAGTGTTACTAAATACAGACCTGAGAAGGACACTGAGTTATCACAGAAGCAAATTCCCTGCCCTATGACAGAATCAGCTGTAGCTAAGATTCCCCTTGCACATTCACTTTACCTTTTTTAAAATATATATATATATATTACTCATACTGATTCAAAAATTACCCCGGACAACGTATTACAAAACTTAATTACCCTATTACCCTTACCAATAGACAGATCCTTTCTCTTCCTTTTTTTTTCTTTTTTTTTTTTTTTTTCTTTTTTCCTTCCTTTTATGCTCTTAACTGTCCCTCCTTGCAAATTAAACCTGTTGCTTTTGGGCCAATGCAAATAAAATAAAGAGTAATTGTCTCTTGATTCCAAATGTGTAACTGAACACATAAGTAATATTAAAAAAAAAATAGAACTATAGGACACATTCGGATGTATGTTATTAAGCAACTGGTAAAGATATTTTGAGGTGAGAGGAAAGTTCAAAAATCACTAGAATATATATTTCTCAAGGGAGATTACAGTACTTTTTACTTTGTAAAAGAAACTGACTATATTGTGGTGAGTCTGTCTTCCATAGAAAGATTCTGATTAAATCCATTTGGGATAATGAAAGGATACATGGGTTTATTTAATTATAACTGCATTATTAGTAGGGGAATCTAAGTTTATGAATATTAATGTAGTGAGACTGGAATTAAAAAAAAAGGATTTTTCAAGTTTTCAGATGAGAATAATTTTTAAAACACATACTGAAAGTGGGTTGCATTTTCCAGAACAATAAAATCAAAGTATATCAAAACAGCTGTCTACATAGAAAAAAGGAATAAGGTTCTACTTAATTTGTCTGAAGTCAGCAGTATACAAGCTTTGACAAACTGAAGTATATTGATTTCAATTGTTTCTGAAAACAATTTGCCTGAGTAATTAACAGTTTATAAGGAACATCTCCAAATGATTATAGTCTTTTAAAAAATGAAATAAAATATTTGGTTATTAACTGGCTGTTCACAAAAGAATTGTTCCCAAATGCTTTTTTATCTGAGCTTGAAATCATATGCATATGCAGTGCATTGTTTGCACGATATATTTTATACTTGTTTTTTCTTCCTGCAAGTCCCTGAAAAGACAGAAGAAACAAAATATACAAGTAAAAACTTTCAAATCTTACAAAAATCACATCGGAAGAGGTAATAACCTGAACAATAAAGGGAAATTTCAACAGAGCAGCATTTCAAGTAAATAAATAAAACTAACTAAGCAAGCCTAAACTAAAGTAGGAGAGGCGTTTAAATATATATATATAGATCGATAAATATATATATATATATCAATTGATATACATATATATTATAAATTAGCACTGACGACCTAGAAAAAAATATGTTTTAATATCTTGGCAGGGAAAGTCATCGTTAATTTGACTGTACTTTCCACACTCAGAATTGGAAAAAGACAAAGACTGGGAAACCCACCAAGTCATTAATATAAATCAGAATACTCTTTTTCATTTTTTCTTGAAATCATACTTTGGTTTTTTTTAGATGTAAAGCCATCATAATTCCTGTATTTTAATCATTTATTTTTCATTTCTAAATTTAGTAAAAATCAAAATGACTGAAAAATATATCTTCTCATGAAAGCTTTCAAGACTTTGTTTACTCCAGGATAAATTTAGTAGGTGTCATTTCTAAAAACAAAATCAGAAAAATAAGAAAAACACCTTTTCCTTAGTGGATAGTAAAAAACAAAAATAAAAAAATTAAAAATAGCTCTATTCTTACATATATTGTTGTGCGTAGTTAGGAAGCACGGTGGAGCTTCACTGCAGATTGCAAAATTTCAGTTACATTTTTGTCTATCAGTTAAACAGAACTTCAGTATTTCCTGACTGCTGTGATTAGCTACAATTATAGAAACAATAAGTACTTCTGATATGAAAAGTATGGATTTTCTTATTAGATAGACTTCTGCTATGAATGTCCAAATTTCTTTTGTTCAAATCACATCTGAGCTTTCCCCAAGACTTTCCATCCATGAAAAGCTAAGGTTTTTACTGCTGTGCTTTCATTTGATCCACTGCCACTTACAAGTTCCCATTGTAACAATGAAAAGCTACATGTGAGGTCGGTATTAAGACATGAAACTGCAATTCAAAGGACTTCTGAGTATGAATCTCATGACACCAGGGCAGTGCTTAAAAGCTTCTGTTCTAATGAAGGGGGAATGATTGGATGAAGAATACAGTATAGTGTAATATTATTGTGCCTGTCTTTAAATCAAGATCTAACCGAAACAAGGTTGCGTCAACCGAGTGTATTAATTGTCCTTCACATTGGCCTGCCTCAGTGGCATCCCGTCAGATTTACTTCTGCTTGAAAAGTATAACTGCTGAACCTATTTTCTATATCTGGAATTTCATCTTCATTTATTTCATTCACATCCTGCACAAGATTTTTAACTGAGCTGAAGATGTGTTAAGAATGGACTCACTTTCTCCAACGTGTCTTGATCTGAAGTGCTGGCCTTGTAAAATTGTGTATTGTCATTTAATTTGCGATATAATTATGCAAAGCCTTTGTTCATTGGAGCAAAAACTATCTTCTAATACTGAAAGTAGTTAATTTAGTGTTGTCTTTTAGCATAAAACTTTTAATAATAAGTGGCAGAACCTGAACAGACAAAAGTATAGGGAATATAATGGAAAACATACCACATTTATACAATTCTTTTTATTTCTTTTAAGCTGAATCAAAGTCTGGTCCACCTATAGATTACCAGAACCAAGCTAAAGGCAAGTGGGCTATAATCTTCGGAAAAGTTTAGAGACAGGTATTCTCTGCTCCTCTTGTTTAGTGTAATTGCAATATAAGTGAGTTTAAAGTCCTCTGAAAGTGTCCCTCATAGAAGTGCTTGTACTCTAGATTTTTAGAAGACTGCTGTTTTATATGTTATATGTATATGTTATATGTATATGTATATATATGTATATGTATATGTTATATGTATGTTATATATATTATATGTCAATTGAGAAAAAAAAAAAAAAAAAAAAGAATGTAAGCAGATATTACATGTCTTGTCACTGTATAAAAGCAAGGAGGAAGCATAGTTTGATTGTTGAGTAAAAGACCTTGGTTTGCACATCACAGAAAGGCTGACCGATCAGTACTAATCTTAGGGAAGATTTTGATAAGGAAATATAAAGAAAAAAAGAGAAAAAGGAAACAACAGAAAGAAACATTCTGAAATAATTACTGAGCAAGTGTGCAGAAAGAAATTATTATTTTCTGGAAAGATTCAAGGAAGTCTAGCATTTCCACTGTATTAAAATGCCTCCTCACAAACGTAAAACTTACACTCTCCAATTACGCTCTGTGGGGGTGTATTAGTGAAAAATACTACAATGATCAAGCAACATATTCAATTTTTATACTTGGAAACACATAGCAGAAGAATTATGGACCTTGTGCACTGAACTAAAGCATGTAGCCACTATTGGTTAAGATTACACATGTAAAAATTTGCCTTGCAGTTTCTATAGCATTTTTTGAACTGAAAACAAGTTCTTAGAGAAATTTATAAGTTTTTCCATCCTCTTTTCACAAAATATCTAGTGTCAAAACTTAGTACTTAATGCACATTGAAGTAGTTACCCACTTTATACTAGTACTGATTGCTGACCTTCTTTTCACTTTGCAATGCAAATAAATTGCAGAGTTTCTTTTTTGTTTCTTTTATTTTTATTTTTTATTTTTTTAAAAGGAATATCTCAGAAACTGTTCTGAGCTGAAATTTATTCCTGACTTAATAGGCATAATGTGTGTCTTCTAAAAAACGTCATTGGATGTCAACTTGTAAGAGCAAATGCAACCATATTAAGAACTATTCCTAGAAATATATAGTTTATAACCATCATTGAATTTAGAATGTTGAATAATCCAAATCTGGAAAGCAATGAAACAAAAAGGAGAAAAATCATGATATAGACACAAAAATAGCAAGGTTACCAGAATGGAGAAAAAAATACTTTCACAGGAGAAATTATGCTCAGAACACTTGAATCCGAATAGAAACCTTTGTAAATATTTTAAATAACCTAGATATCTTAACACTTGTATTATCATTATAAAATGTACATTTCTGAAGAAAACATGAGATTACAAATTTTTTAAACACATACAAAAGATACAGAAGTGTAGTTATCAATTTTGTACATACAGTTAAACGCTTGGAGTATGTTATTATGTAAAAGGACAGAACAGCTGGAAAACAAACAGTTTTACTATGGTGAGAAGATAGTTTGAGAGTGATGATCCAAATCTGTAAACATCACATAAAATATTCATAGAAAACATAATTTTTACTCAATGCAAAATAATAACTTTTAATGTTTAATTAATTAAACTCTTGTGGCATTGTAATTTGTAATTAGAGTTGAGATAGATAATTTCCTAAGGGCCTGAGATGATCTGAATCTAAAACAAACATGCAAGTTTCAAGAAACTTTTCTATTAATAGCCACTTGTAATAAAGTACAAAGATACAGCCTCACATCAGACAGTACTTTTTCAGTGATATACAATTCTTCAGAGAATAAGCCTCTCCTGACCTGAAAGCTCTTAGATATGTTCTTTGTAATAAACTAGCTTGTTTTTAAGAGTCTCTGGGAGCAGAACATGGCTAAGAGAGGTCACCTTCATATTAAAATCTCCAAAACTTATAATCAATGCCACAAGCAAGAAAATCTTCAAAAACCCTTAACTTACTGAATCACTGAAGAGAACTTCCTATTCCTTTCACAGCAACCCACTCACTCTATCGGGAAAAAGGAATATTTGCATGGTAATGAGGTAGAAAAGTTTCCCCAAGGCAAAAGAATCTTTTCTCAGTGACAGTTCTTTATATGGTGTGAATTTTCAGAGAAGTCCATGGTCAGATAAACATTATGCCATATATATTCATCTGACAATGTTAAAAAATATAATCATATCTGGGAATGAATATAGAAAATCCACATAGATGGCAAAAGACTCTGCATAATTATACATGCAAAAGTGTAATTGTAAACTCACCTTCTGCTATCTAGTTAAAATTCTTGGATTGAAAAGTAAAATTTAAAAATGAAGTGTTGAAAAAGTAAAATAAATGGCCGTCATTTTCCCATTACCAAAGTGATCTAAATAAACTGGCTGCAAAGTCCCTGGAGTAGAACAGAATTCTATTTAACAGAGTTAAAGATCTTAGAAATTCCATTTCCTTCCATGAAACATATACTGATTATTTTTGTATATTCTTATAATTATTTTGTGAGAAAGTTTCTTAGAACAAAAGAGAAATACAAAAATCAGATTCATAGCCAAAGTACTTAACGTTTGTCACTTGCAGAATTTTTTTTATTTTTAAGAACACTTTCATAAGCTAATTGGCAGCTAAATATTTAACACAGAAATGGACATACAAAAGCCTAATTACTTGCTGAAATGAATGAAAGTTATAATTCTGATGTCAGTGGAATAACACTGAACTGAAATTCAAAGAGCAAGTGAATTTACCATATGGCATACACAGTATTTGCAAGATTTATGTAACTGGAAATCATATCCTGATACACACTAGAGGAAATCAGTGTATCTGATGTCCATGGAGATGTTAGTGCTCTGAAAGTGAAATCCTACTTAGGACTGATATTTGCATTTTTTGAATAAATGATTAACTTTGATCTTAGCTATCTACTTCCTCCCTTGTGTCCGATTACTCACTTTTGCTAATACTCAAATGATACTAAGCCAAATACACCAAAATAACACAGTAAAAACTTCCTTCATATATATCAGAAGTGTTCTGCTAGAAAGTCTGTAGGGTCTTAAGATGTTCAGGGTAGAATAAAGAATAATCAAAAAAGTGAAAACCATAATAATTAAATATATTCTTTACGTATCTGTTAACCATGGAAGAAATTGAGGATATTTCCACACTGGAAGCATTTACAGGGAACTCAAAGTAGTTGTGAAATTATATTCATACTGAAATTACATTCCTTCTGAAATTCAAACAGTGAAAATAGAAGTTACAAATTTATTAAAAGTAAAATAAAATCCAGGACTAGATAATATATGTTCACGAATTCTAGAAGATTAAATTATTTCTCTCATTTGTAGTCAGTGACCATCAGTGATTCAAACCGGCCTTTCAGACCTGGCTGATAACTCATGTGTATCTACAAAGCAAGCAGAAGCATCAAGTTCAACTCCTGGCTCCATGGAAAACCATCCAAAATTGAAACCTTATTTCTGAGAGTGTTGTCCAAACACTCCTTGAACTCCAGCAGCTCAGGGCACTCCCAGTTTTGTGTCATCTACAAACTTAGTATACATTTAGGTCCTGCATCCAGATAATTTACAAAGTAGAGCTCTGTGTAGTCCCACCAGTCACTGGGCACCAGCCAGATGTAACCTCATTTACTATAACTCTTCAAGCCCAACTCATTAGCCAATTTTTACTCATCATATGTATTATGTATTTATCTAGCTGTATGCTAGACATTTTGCCCAGAAGGATGCAAGACTATTGAAAGCTTTACTGAAATCCAATGAGCTTACATCACCTGGCTTCTTTGGTAAATTTAGCAGGTAATCAGCTCATAAAAGGAAATTAAATTTATTAAACAGTACTTTCTTCTTCTGAACCCCTGTTGGCAATGACTGATGATAGTATTGTCTTTCAAGACTATCTGGTAGCCTTCTATGATGTCATCACTGTCTGGGCAGATGAGGGGAAATTAGTAGATGCTGTGTACCTTTGCTTTTAGCAAAGTTTTTGACACTGTCTCCCACAGAATCCTTGTAATAAAACTTATTATGTATGGGACTGATGAGTGGACGATGAGGTGGCAGGACTCAGAGGCTCATGATCAATGGTACAAAGTTGAAGGCAGTTCGAGGCCTATAACTGGTGATTCTTCCCAGGGATTAGTGCTGGATCTTGTCTTGTTCAATATCTTAATATCATATGTCATATGATATGTCAATATCCAGGGTCCGGATGAAGGAATGGAGTTCGCCCTCAGCAAGTTTACTGATGATACCAAGCTGAGAGGAATAGCTGGTACACAGATGGTTGTGCTACCATCCAACAGAATCTGGACAGTCTGGTGTGCTGACTGTAGAGGAGCCTGATGAGTTTCAACAAGAGCAAGTGTATGGTCCTCCATCACATGCATCAGTACAGATTAGGGGATGACCTTCTGTAAAGGAGCTCTGAAGAGGAGGATCTTGTAGCCAGGAAGGCCAATGGTATCCTGGCATGCATTAAGGGCATGGCCAGCAGGTTGAGAGAGGTGATCTTTCCCCTCTAGCCTACCCTGGTTAGGCCATATCTCAAATACTGTGTTCAGTTCAGTATATTTTACATGGAAATAAATAAGAGAGATTATTTTTGGAGCAACCTAGTAAACTGTCATCTTCACTTCACAAATGTAGGAATACTGGTCTACATGGGCATGACTGTGACTGAGATTATGCTTATTTCCCCTTAAAAAATGGAGAGACGTAATGTTGACTTAGAGAGATCTTTTTGTTGTCTCTTTTTTTTCATACTTATAGAGTACGTTCAAATTTTGGGATTGAAAACCACAAATAAAAGATTCTTGGAGAGTGCTTTTCTAATTGGAAAAGTTGTACCTGCATGAAAATAAGTTTTGTTTTTTTTTTCTTTCATTTGTTTGGTTGGTTGTTTTGCTTGTTTATAAATGGAAGCTTGTAGATATGGAATTAATCAAATTCATCTATTTAATCTAATTAATTTATAAGGACTCTCCAGTCTTTATAAATCCATCAAATGCAATACCACAAACCATGTTGTTCTTTAGCTTTTAAATTGGATGAACTTATTATTTAACTTAAGTTTGTGATAAAAATATTTTGTTTCGGAATATTTCAAGCTGACATTAAATCACCCATGTTAATGAGAAGAAAATGAGATAACATTGAGGAAAGTACTCTTGTGTAGACTCAAAAAAAAAAAAAAATAGGGACCAAATTAAACAATTTCCCAGGCATACTAAAATAAAGATCTATGTGACAAGGTCTCTATGGAATTATACTGGTTTCGTTACTAATCAATAGAGGGTGTTCATATCTGATTGATTTATTAATCTCTTTCTTGTGAATCAGTTTTAATCTTCTGAGATTTAATTTAATTGCATTTATTGTATGATTAATTGCATCAGGGTGCTTGGAGCCTTGGACAGGCTTTTATAATAATTTACATCTAATTAAAACCTAAAAATATTAAACATATTTTAGGAAGTTATAACAAAAGAAAGTAATTCTTGAAATCTAGGGGAAAAGTGGTATCTCCAGTCTTGGATATGCCATATTAAATGCTGATTTTCATTATGTATTCGTTTACTTTTAGTGTAAAAATAGTAGAAAATATTGTTGAAAAGTTTGCTTTAGAAAGGCTATTGCTTTTTAAGATTATAAATTGAATTTAGTGTGAGACTTCATGAGTACTATGTCTGATTAGTCCAGCTTCCATGTGCTTATCATTTCTCCAAGTACTTTGTATTGCCCTTTAGTAGGATGTGTCTGCCAAACGAAAAATAATAATAATTAATAATTATGTTTTGTTTCTACCTATACTTCCAAAATGAAATTCACAGCGTAGAACTGCTTATGATACCAAAGAATGAAGCTCTTTGAGGATCTTATGGGACTAGGAATTACAAACTGGCAACATAGACTATTCTATTGACAAAATCGGGTAACACTTAAACCAACATAAATGTAATTTATGAAGGGATACATCCTTAGTAAATTGTTCAATATGTGAAAAATATTTGTGAGACTTTAAAATTGCTGCCTTTTTCATTCTACTTTCATATCACAGCTGTGATCTCTTCAGGGATACCAAAAACATTGTCAGTCTCTTTTTCACCTTCATTCTTTATCTGTGAACTTTCTGACAGCCTGATGGAAATGCTTGTGTAATCTTTTCCAACCTGAATCAAACGAACCAACCAGATTTTTCACCTATTTTATAATTTCCAGCCTGGTAAAACTTCATTTTGAATAAATATCAAATCTGCATCATTCCATATAAAATATATCTTAAATATATGTTTTTCAATTGTTCTTTTACATATGTGGTACAAAAACCCACAAAAGTGCTTATATACATGGATAGAAATTCTGACAAAAGATGCAACATTTCACATTCTCGGTTGAAGCAAAAATTCTGTATTGCTTGTTTTGAGGAATCTGCTGTTTAATCTTTTGCATATAAGGTATACAATTCATCCTGTGAAAAGATTTTATCATATCTTATCTCAAAATTTCCTCCTATGCACACTCATTAACTCAGTTATTCTTCCTGTTGATTTCATATAATTTTTGAGTCACATTTCTTAATCTTGTATTTTTCATAAAAAATGCACTAGCGCAGTAAAAGGCTTCAACATTTTCTTAATCTTTCTTTCTTTTAAAAGATCAGCCTTTTCTGGCATGCTACTCCTAATCCTTCTTTAGTATTGATTACAGGCCATACTTGCCATTGCAATCACTTACAGAATTCTATCCCAGTGTTACAATATATGTGGACATCATGTGTAGCTAGAGTAGGAGGATAACAGAAAATTCACTTTGATAACATTTCTCTCTTGTACTGCTGTAAGAATCTAACTAACTAACTAACTAACTAACAAATATATACACATATATAAATGATTCTCTAAAGAAATTACGGATAAATCAACATAACCATAAGTAAAGAAGTTAGGTTTTTCAGTTCAATAATCTGCTATCTTCCATGAGCTTCATTTGGAAATCAGACTTATAATAACTTCTGTTGTCTCCTAAGGTCTTTTTTTCTTTTTTAAACTACATTTCCCCCTAAGATCTGCCTTCTTTTTTAATTATTTATTTAGCACAATTATTATAATTTTTAGCCTTTAACTGCGCATCCACTGGGGTTTGACCCTTCTCTAGATCATTACATCCAATGTGCTCATATTCAGCCAGATTCTTTTTATATTTGCTCAAAGACGTATTTCCAATGGTCTCACACCCTAGTAAACTTGTACATCACCTCTAATCTTGATTTTCTAACTTTCTACTTACTTACTTCTACTTAACTCTCATGAAATGACAGCCAAAGCCTAAAGCAAAATTCGTAGTCTGTTACTTAAGCTTTATAATCCTTTTTCATTGTTCTTGGGCAGTTTTTCTGACATTTGAATAAAAAACGCCCTCTTATTTTCAATACCCTTCCAGACTCCAGCAGCTCTCAATTATTACTTAACATTTTTATATTAATATTTCTGTCTATTTTCAGAAATTGAGTCTGGCTTCATATTTCTTTTAAAAGCAATGATTTTTACTACAATACAGAAACTACGTGTTCCAAAAGGAGGTGGGAAATCATTCTATCTAGTTTGCTGATGTTACAAGAAACTATTCTTATGAGCCAGCATATCGCATAGGCTAGCGCTGTAATGAGTTTGACCATTCTAACTAATTCAGTTTTTATGAAATGGAAATTAAGCCATAAGAATTATTCAGACTCTTTGAGAAGTAAGTTTAATTTTCACCTACTTTTGAATCAAATGTGTCAGTACAGGACCACTGAAACAGTATTTGCTGAAAAATTCTTCTATTTTCTAAGTGTACTCTGTGAAACAGAAGCTCTTCCTCCCTACTGCCATCTCAGAGAAAATGAGCTCCTTGAAGGATTGCTCTATTCTGTTCTAGTATACTTCAGATCTTTTATATTAATATAATGCATTTAATCCATTACTTTAAGAAATAATTTCACTTTCCTTTTCCCTTTAAAGAGTTAATAACCTAGCATAAAGAGCTAAAGTCCTTTATCTACAAAGATAAAGTGCCAGTTGTTCACAATGATTATGCTCTGGATAATAGTCACCAGGCAAAAATATTTTTCACCTTGAGATTTGAGCTATTAACAAACTGTATTATATTACATGTATACCAAACCAAATGAAAACTCATGAAACTCTGGCATGATATTTACCAGAAAAAGAAAGTACAGAATTTAGAGCATCTGAATGGTGACATTGAATTTATTTTAATGATGTGAAAACATAAGAAAAGAAGCTGAATAAAGACCTACAGTTGGATTAGGGGAAGAAGAAATAAAACTTAAATATTGAAATAAAAACTGTGATTACTTTTTCTCTGAAATGAAAAGCTCTATGGATATTTATTTATGTCTTTTTTTTCTCGTAATGAGAGTAGAATACCTGCCATTCTGTTTGTGTTAAGCTCTACAAAATATTGTCAGATATTCTGAATGATTATTTTGTCATAAGTAGGTAGTAACCAATGAAGGTAAGCTATATCCTGCACAGACTGCTTTTCAGAATACCATTTAATTTGTAGAAGTTATGACTCAACTAGGTATTCCACATGTAGTTATGCCACGGTTCAACCAAGGGCAGATCATTGCTAACAAATGTAGAAGACTCTATCTTCTATGATGGAGTGACAGTGCCGGTGGAAGGGCAAATGATGTCATCTACTTGGACTTGTGAAAGGCCATACAGAGAGATTGGACAAGCTTGGAAAGTGGGTCCACATGTATTTGTGAGATTCAACAAGGCCAAGTGCAAAGTGTTTCACTTGGGTCAGTGTAATCCCAGATATCTCTATAAACTGAGAGAAGAACTCATTGAGGGCATCTCTGCCAAGAGGGTCTTGAGAGTTCTGTTGGAGAAAAAGCTGGACTTAAGCCACTGCTGGCAGTGTGCATCTGCAGTCATTCTATGATTTTATGATTATATGATTTTATGATTCTTGGTCATGTTTGACAAGTAGGCATCTGACCCAGTTGCCAGAGAAAAATCACATTAATTACTGCTGAAAAAATGCAGACTGGTATTTTAAGGAAAAAAAAAAAATGTAATTTGGGAATTTCTCATACTTGTGAATTTTAATACTTTATTGTAATTGGAAAACATTTTTCTTAAAATGGAAAAATCTTGGAAAAAGAATAGCTAAGTATTGGGCCTAAAATATTGTGTGAAGGAATTTTTGCTTTCTCAGTAATTAATATTTAAAATCAATAAAACAGTTAAATTTACCATAATTATTAAAAAAATAAAAATAAAGAAAGAGAAAGAGAAAAGAAAGAAGCATATGGCCTTATTTGCTTTAAAATGAATGTAGACATCTTCAATGATCTAGAATTTCAAATAATTTTGGTATCAACAGACAAGAGTATATAGTTTGTTACAATACTATTGTATCAGGAAGATAACCATATTTGTTTTGTTTTATGTGTTGTCTATATATATATATGTATACAGCAAAAAGACAATAAGTATAATCCTGAATTGCAAAGTGCTGTTACATATCTTAAAATGTACCCTAAAAATAGTTGTCAGTCATTACATGAGTTCCATGCATAAGATAAATAAATAAAGTACAAAAATATTTGAAAGGTATCAGAGTGCCCCCCTCTTCTTTTATTCTCTTCCATGCTACTTCATTGATTTTCATGCTCTTAGTTACCAACATGGGGCAATCTATTAATTATACAATAAGCAATCACTAGCACTAGTTCTGCTGCTATAAATAAAAATGCTTTATATGGACTCTTGTATAAAGTGTAGCAATGAAGTTACACTATATATTAAGTACTGTAAATGTTGGCACAAGCATTAGGTTCACTGGCAACCTGAACATAGCGTACAGCTCTGATGTCCAGGTACGTAAATGGAATTCTAATGTTTTGCATTTCATTTGCTAAGTCATCAAAGTTGTTTTCAAACCATCATCAGAATTCTGCATCCTAATGAATAATTCACCTTTTTTTTTCTTTTTTCCTTTTTTTCTTTTTTTTTTCTCCGACTGATGGATTTCCTGACATTATCAATCTAGCAGGGATATACCATCCTGTACTCCAGCTTCATGAAATGTCAGGCTTAATACTTCAACATAAACATTTACATCAAGATAGGGCTGGAGCAAAGAACGCTTAGAGTATCTATTTTCTTGAAGTGGCAATTTTCCAGGTTCAGTTGACGGGAAGCTTGATATTCAGGCTCCTTAAAAAGCTATTATCATATTACATTCATCAAATGCTCCGAATGTATATCCTAAGAGGACATACTACCCCAGAAAACATGTAAAGCACATTCAATATGACAATACTTACTGGGAAGACAAACAGAAG
This sequence comes from Centrocercus urophasianus, assembly GCF_019232065.1. Taxonomy (NCBI): domain Eukaryota; kingdom Metazoa; phylum Chordata; class Aves; order Galliformes; family Phasianidae; genus Centrocercus; species Centrocercus urophasianus. The sequence continues at coordinate 20,119,306 of NW_024884142.1, forward strand.
GAGAGAAGAATGAGACCAATAGTCATAAGTAGAGAAGGCTACTCATTCACACTATATGGCTGCCACAGTAGCTGGCAGATATAACAGAAATATCAGATCATAATTCCAGGATTGTATACATTTTATTTGACGTAATTCTTAGTCATCCTCACTGATCTCATGGAAAAAGGACAAAATACATGAAAGTCATTAACTAGAATGACAAAAATGACAAAAGTAGCCACAGACAGTTTTTCAAGCTTTTAATTCTCTGTCCCACTCTCAAAAGAGATGCAAGATCTGAAAGGCAAGACTAAAATGAATAACTTAATAACTTTATTTGAAATTTAAAAGGATTCAAAAGAGATTGAGCTTCATGATGTACCATAATTATTCACAATTGTGATATCTTCGAGATTTTCAGTGTTCCACACAACAACTCCATAAAGGAATGTGTTATATCACAGACCTTGTTACTGAGCTCATTACCACATCCTCCTTTGCTTCACAGGCGTGAATCTCCCTTTTCTCACATACTGTCTGATCAACTGATATTAATGAAGTTAATCATTATTTTGAACTAAAATTAAGAAAAAAATCAGAAATACATTTTTTTAGTTATGCTGACCTCAAATATCTTAAATTCACAATATATATATATATATTTTAAATCATATTTGAGATATACAATGTATGTATCTGACCACAGAGGAGTATCTGGAAGAATTATATTACATGGTTTGTGAAGGTCCAAATGATGCTGTGTGATTATCATCTTTAATTCATGTAATTCCTATAACATTATAGGAAGAAAAATGAAGAACATAAAACAGTGAATGATTTCAAAAAGATTTATATGAAGAGAGTTATAAAAAATATTTTGGCAAAGTCATCCACATGTAAGGGAAAGAATCATAAGGGGTTTATTTATTTATTTATTTGTAGATAGAAATTTACAGAATGTAAAAACAGAAATTAAAAAGAATACAAGCAAAAAAGACAAAACAAGAAATAGGAGAGAAGTCTGTCCCAATATGGTCTGAGTTATTGAATAAAAACTAAAAGATTTGACATGGATTAAAACTATAAAGAAATAAACTTACTGTAGGGGAAGAGGTATTGCCATAACTGTACAACATGACATGGGAGATATCTGGCAAAACTCTGATAACATGGATTGGGCAAGATCATTATGAGAACCCGATAGTTAAACAGCAACTGAATCAACATTGAGCATTATCACTATTTTTAACTAATGAACTCCTTGATATGTTGCATAAATCTTAAAACTTGAACATTCAATTCTAAAAAAAGCCCTATTACACAAGTCACAGCAGAATCTGTACATATCCACTACTTTGTTTTTATTTCATTATCTATATCTTCTTCCACTTTCTTTAGCTTCATTGATCTCAGATGAATCATGATGAAATTCAAGGTAGTCCAGGATCTGAACATGAACATTTTACAGCTAGCATAAGAGCAGCACAGGGGAATACCATAAAGATTTTCTATCTTCACTGAATAAAAAAAAACTCAATCTGATTTTAATAGAGCCGGAACTTTGCTCACAGTTCTTAAGGTTTGTCTTACCAGCATCGCTCCTGTCACTGAAATCATTGGAGTGTGCCTCTCACTGACACATTACAATGGTAGACTTACTGTACTCTGGAATGTTTTTTTCTCTCCTTTCTTACAATAGGTAGCCAACCAAAAATATGTATATTTGAATCTTGTAGACATTTTGCTGGGAAAGCTGTCTCAGTTTTTTAAAAAGTTTTTACTACCTATTCTGGAAGTTTCCATTACAAATCAGAAAATAAATGGTTGCTATGATGTTTTAAAAACTTCCATTTGTATTCTGCAGACAATACTTTTGTTTTAAAAGCAAAATTGTTTTCAAATTCCAAACAGATAAAATTAAAATTAATGTTTCTGTTTACTTGCCAGTATATGCAAGTCTAGTCAATGGTGTCAACCTATATCAGTAATAAAGTTTGCCTGTTAATGTCTGATACAGGAAGCAAGGGAAGCATGAGGCACACTATTTAGCAGGCCTACCACTGAAGGAGTTTTATGTTGTCAGCTGTGAGCTGTCTGAGCTGTAATAAATAGTACAATTAGTAGAAATTAAACATAATGCAGACAAGATTGAAATGGTATTGAACAGGACACTTTGCAAATGCACAGTTTTTTACCCCAAATGATTATAAGCTAAGAAGAAAGAGGAAGAGGTAAGCAGAAGCTTACTGAGAAACTGAAGAAAGTTTTGGTATCTCAATGAGCTGCCTTCCATGAGTAGCCTCTGTAATGCAAAAGTGCATTAGTGTAAGGTTCACCAATTCCAAATTCCAATTCCCTTAGTACTGTGGCAATATATGTAACAGCAGAATACAATAAAGCACTGTGTATCAGAATAATCAAGGTTATTCACAGATAGCAAGGATATTTATTTACAGCTACAGAGGAGCTTCTAATAAGCGAGTTTCTTCTGCATGCAGAAGTTAGAGGCAGCTTACTTGTATTCCAGGCTAACTCAAGCTCTTTCTCACAGGCTAGTCATCTGTCCAGGCTGTGATCCATATTTCTCCATACAGCCTCTACTTATATATATCTGGATTCCTGCTTTTGAGACATTCTGATATTCATAGTTTTTAAGATACTGTTAATTTACTCTCCTGGAGTTCTCATTCCATCATTTAGTCTTACTATGGAACATTTTGTCTCCTTTGTTATCATTTCTTATAAAGCAGCTGTTTCATACTAATTTTTCTCTCTCTATTTCTCTCTCTTCCCGCTCCCCCCCCCCCCAAGACATAGCTCTTTAGCTCTCATAGTCTACACTCCTCTATCACTAGCAGAATCATAGCCATCTTCAGCAATTTCAAGTCACTGAGGCTATTTATGTAAAATGAGAACCTGTTTCTAAATTTTTTATGATTAATCCAGGACAAATACTGTAAAAGGTAGTTGAGTATAAGCCTTTCTTTTAAAATTCAATTCAAAACATAATTTATTGATGAATTTCATTTGGAAAAGAAAGCAAATCTAAAGTATGAATCCTTAGGCAATTATAATGTCTTGCAAACAATGTAAACATTTACAAATATTGCAAACATTTGCTTGATTGTTTTATAACTTAAACATTTAAATTCCCACTATCTATAAAACTCTAGAGATTATAACTGTATTTCAAATTGATTACTCTGTTATTTTTGGTAGATCTGTATTGTTCATGGATCTTAGCCTTAAAAATCATTTAATTTGCATAGGAAAGTCTTAGAAATATTGCAGAAATTTGCAAAATACATAAGATTCAGACTTTATTTCAATTTTAGATGATTTTTAGCTAATTTCGTATCTTTTCAATCGCCCTCCTTCCCTTCCCAGTACCCTAATTCATAATAGTCTCCATCCTTTCCTTCCCCGTCTCCCTGATCAGAATTTATAATAAACTTGTCAGACCAATATTTGAATTGTTGTTTCTTAATCTCGTGCTGGATATGTGTATATTAAAAAGAACCTTCTCTCCCTCCTGTAAATCGGAACGAGACAGAGATGTGAATACTGAGTTACATTTTCAGGGTATTAATGGAATTTACAGGGTCAGATTAACATTGAGCTGTCAAGATGGTTAAGAAGAGCAGTTCCCATTAAAGAACCTCCTTAAATTTGATAAGGGCCAAACAGAGTTAAATTAATACGTCATGGTCTTGATCAATATATCTGCTATTATACTTCTAGTACTGCCACCAGTGTATTCATTTTCTTTCTGTTCTTACTAAATTGTCATACATTTTACTAGGTTACTGATTTATCTTCCCGATTATTTTCTACTGTTCTTTGTTACCTTCATGCCTGGCTTAAATCTATTTCAGTGGATAACACACAAAGTAGAAAATTTGTTTTGAAAGGAAGAAAGTAAGTGAGATGTTAACAAAAAAGGAAATTAAAACAGAAGATGATGTAACTAAGATAGAAATGTTTTCACCTTTGTTTCTAAAAGGAAGTATCACCACTGGATCCAACATTTCTAGGAAATCTTTGATGCTAGCAGTGATAAACTGCTACACTGATTATCTGAGACACTACTGGCCATATGGTCTATGTGATTTTCACTACTGTCCTCTGTTGCAAAGTGTCCTGTTGCTGTGATTGAATTCCTGGCTAACTTCATTGGTTGATAATCAACAGGACTAAAGGTGAAAAATGTTGGAAGGTCAGATCCTCCTGGGCACACGTTTAGTTTTTCCTCTCCTACAACTCTGGCTGTTAAAGCACTGAGTCAAAGAAATAACCTTGAAAATACTCTCTGGCCTTTTACACAGAATGCTGTTGATTTATAATTGACAACAAATGTTGGTCTTAAGAAAAAAACAAATTTATGTCCTTCTCTCTAATTTTTCACCACAAATAATAAACACTTGCTTTTTTTATGAGAGTAGTATATGATTTTAAATCTCAATAGATATTAAAATATAAAATATCAAGTTATTTTTAAAAATCTTTATTGATTACAGACTGATAAAATCACTTCCCTCATATGTATGCATGGCAGAGATGTAGGGCTGAGACAGTAGGCATCTGTTTAGTGGTAAAATATCACGAAAGAAGTACAACTGTCAACAGGGATTTTACTTCTTCATCAGTTTCCAATAGCAGGGCAGTGAGCTCGTTTAAATATCTGGAAAAAAAGTTGGTCTTCTCACTAGGAAAAAACAAACAAAAAGACAATCCTGATTGTCTACATAAGGAAACATATTAATAATGTTCATTGCAGATTGTTCTACATTTTGATAAAAAACATTTATATGGTGAACATAATTCTGCAATTCTAATTCTACTCTGCACACTTTTTTGTGGTCAGTGTTTCAGAAACATGAATGCAAAAACTTTCCACAGCATCTCATTATTTCTAACTTCTTGAGTGCTTCTTCTTTGAAGATTGTGTTTGATTTCATATACCTTATTTTGATCAGCTTTGTTTTCACATAATGGGCCACTTAGAGATGAAGAAGATACAATAAAACTAGCTAAGTTTAAATTGTTCTCATAAACATCTGGGGACCTGTAGTTTCTTGTGATCATTTTTTAATGTTATGATTCATGTCAGTAGTGTTACAAATAATATTTTCTTGGGATTCATACAAGATATGTGCAGGTGCTACAAGATGATAATAAAGTGCTTAACTATTAAAGTTAGTTATTAACTGTAAAGTTTCTTTCTCTAAATGTAGTATCATGTAAGGTTCCTTGGAGGTCTTTACTGAGTTCAGTGTCAGGATTTTCAGTAAGCATATAGATAATGGAATAGAGAGTTAACATTAAATTAGCAAACAACACAGAGGGACAGAAAATTTGTGGCAAATCAGGATTCAAATGTTAGATTATTTTGAAAAATTGGGAAATAATCTGATAAATGTGAACTATAATTTAATAGGGAGCAAAATGACTCTTGCACTTAAGAATAGTCTTCTGCATAAATGCAGTTTGAGGACAAAGACTAGCTTAATAGAAACAAACATGGGGAGAATAAACAAGTTGCACATGCATCATACTATAATCTGATGCTGAAAATGGCGGATGATGTATTGACCAATAACTCTGAAAATCCTATCTATGTGGAATGCAGAGAGAATCTTCTTCTTTACCTAACATTGCTCAGGTCTGTGCTGGGCAGCTACATTCAGACTCAGCCACGGTACTTCCTGAAAAATCTCAAATCACAGTACTAAAGTGATAGCAATGTAAATTACTAACTTAGAAATCAGAAAACAATGTGCATAAGGACAGATCTAGAAAGAGATTCAGTTAGTTAAGTATTGAAATGCTCTCCAAATTCATCAAAGGCTGATGCTAAAGGGAAGGGAATTATCTCTGCTTTATGTCCATATTCAGGAAAAGTGGATTTTAATCAGTACGTGAGAGATGCAGTTAACAGAATAAATAATAATCTGATTATTATAAAAATGGAACAGTTAATGTAAGGAGTCTGTTGATGCCCTTAAAATTGAAATTGAACATCTATTATGAGAATCATAGCCAGAGCTGATACTACTTTAAAACTAGAAAGCTGTCTATATTTCTTTGTTATTTTATATGTGAGTATACAGACACTTAACTGAAAGTACAGAAGATTTCGTAGAAGTATGTAGGATGCTCAAGAAAACAAACAAAAAAGTCACACAAACACAAAACAACTTATCAAGTCTACTGGCATACATGTTATTGCTCAAATTTCACTACAAGATTCTTGCAGTTCTAGTATGTTAACTTTCAGTCTTAGTTACCTGTTTGAATCTGGTTTGAAACCTAAGTATGCTTATATTTATGTAGTATGTAATGTGATTATGAAATAATTTTAAAATATTGAAGCTACAAATCCAATTTGAAGACACAAGTGTGCCATGACTTGTGGCAAGGGGAGAAAGTCACTTGATTTTTGGTAAGAATTTCATATTTTTATGCTCCCATACTTTCTAAAACATTGTATTCTGTCTAGATTTCACTGATTCTTTATTTTTCCATAGGAAAGTACTAAACAACCATGTCTCCCTTTTGCCTTTGAGTATTTGGCCCAATCTGAAAACACATATAAATCTTTCTAATACAAAAGTTATAGCAGCATAAGCAGAAAATAGGGCCTATGCAACAATAACATTCAGATGTTTTTCAAATGCTTCAGCACCAAGGTAGAGTTTATTTCAGGATATAAAATAGATAGAACAGGTGCTATCAAACAGTTTTATTTCCTTTATGACATAAAGCCTCCATCCCATGAATGAAAACCTAGGTCTTTTCAAACACTAAACTTGTTGAAATATGAATTGAAGAGGTTTAGGATGGTATCCTTATGGTTTAAAAGAGGCAATACTATACAGAAAAGTACAGAGCAAACTAGTCAAATGATTACTTTTTGAGGTAAACAAAAATGGGAGAATTCTATGCTTTGAATGAGATGATAGAAAGGTTAATCTCCCATTTTGCACTTTTTCTTATGATGAGTACATTAATGAATATTAAAAAAAAACCACCCTACGAAATAACATTCACTTAAAAGCAAAACAGTGTGATCCCAAATGCTGTCATTTGAAGTGGTTAGAGTAAGAATTGTTTAGTTATTTATTTTGCTACACCTTTGGAGTTATATATATAACTAAAAAATTAATTTGTTAATTCATTTTCTTATTCTTATTCTTGAAAGAAAGATGTTATTTTTTTTTTCTAAGTCGAACACAGCATGGTTCTTTACTGGATGTAAATTGTCTGCCATTTCACGTGAACTGAACCATTTAAATCGTGGGTCTCTTTGTAAGAGACATCTAGAAATAAAGAAATGTTGAATTGTTCAGTTGGATGGGACCTACAAGGATCATCAGTTACAACTGCCTAAATATAAATGTCTATATTTCAAACTGTAGAAAACCTAGTGAAAAGCCTCTTTTTAGTTTTGGTCAGTGTTCTAGTTGAAAATTTGCTTGACATTTAAGTAGTAAGAATAGTAGAAAAAATATATATATATACTTTCATATAACTCCACATAATGTAATTGCACATTACATTTGTTAAACTAAGTGAAATTTTATGAAATCTAACACACAAAAAAGTATCAGTTGATCAATTCTAATAATTTATTTCAAGAAAACAAAGCAAATATTACATCCAAAATTAGTCACTTTAGGGAGCAAAGGAAGAACAGATTTTCACAATGGGTAAAATCTATAATGGTGTGTTTGATTAACAGCTATAGGGTAGGAATCGAATCTTTAAAAAGATATCACAGAAGAAATTTGTTTCATTTGTCTTGGTATTTCTAATCAAACAATTGAAATAGACAAGCAGTGCAAGGCAGGCAAGATAATGAAACTGAAAACAGGCGCTCATATTCATCCTATCTAATTTTGAGTTCATGAATAATATACAAAGTTGAGAATTTATATGCCTAGGGATCTGTACAAAGTCGATGGAGCGAAACAGACTCCTCTGGATGGTGCTTCTGTTCGTTCTGAATCTTAAAATACTTTATGAAAGTGCTCTCTCATGCAAGTTATTGTGAATAAATTTTGAAAAGACGAAACTGGGCCAACAAATATTATCTTAGTATAATGAAAATAAACAAGTCTGGTGGAGGAGTGCACGCAAGTCAGTGAGGCCAATAAAAAGACTTAAAACAATGGTATTCAGTTCATCTTTCTCAACACATATGAACAAAAAGGGAGGGATGGGCTTCTATGATTGCCTGAACATGGCTTTCAGTTGTGCAAATGTATTAGATCTAATCATACAGAGACTGAGGAACATGGCCCTATTCATCTAAGACAATTAATTTGTATGTAATTACTCCAAGTATTCAAAGCCTTTTGAAGTTTTTCTGGAATTTCTTCAAAGTGTTTATGGTGTTTCACACCTTAATTTTAGAAGTCTGAAAATGTGTGAAGAATACTCTTCATTATTGTGGGGAAAAGTACTTTCTATACTTTATACTATAAAGCTTATTCAGTAATTTATATCCTTTCCAAAGAATAAAAACCCAGAAACCTCTTTCCTTCTCTCTTTCTTTAAGTGTATTCTCTGTAGAAACATATTAAAAATGATACAAAATGGAAGTATCTTTATCTCTAATTCTTTTGCTGGAACAATACAAGTATAATGCAGCAGCACTTGTGAATATATATTACTGTAGAAGCATATAATAGATTATTTTATAAATTTACATATTGTTTTATCAGTTTAAAAACTGTGAAAAACAGATAATCTGATCCCAGTTAAATCCAATGATATTTTGTGGTGAAAACAGTTTCTTCAAGCAAAGGAAAGTAATTTTAATGTTTAGTCTATGTTTGAATATTTATCAAAGCCTAGCATTTTGATTAATTTTACCTTTCAGAGTCCTCTTTCTTCTGAATTTACCTAGTGTAGTAGGATTTCATTCACTGGCTTGCAAAATGTTCTCGGATTTGTTTTATTTGTAAGCCGTTGACACAGATAATATTTTTCAGTGAATATAAATATTTAGATTCCTATTTGCAGTGATTTCACCTTTTTTAATGCATTCTATTTCCAGTGCAATGGCACACTGATGCATTTTAAACATTTCCCATGAACACCAAGAACTTGACCACTGATTTCGTATTTGAGTGCAAACTTGTAAGTCTCCAAAGCCAGGAACACGTAGTAAGATATGAATGTATGAAGAAAAAAAAAATTGACTTTCTGAGAAGATAAAAATAGCTAGGTACTTCTGCATTAAAAAAACGAAAAATCATATGTTAAATAAGTCATCATATATTTATGATGATATATATAAATCATATATAAATATATTTAATATATTAAATACTCTAATTTCACAATTGAAATAATCAATATTTTAGATTTTTTTGATAGCTGAAGAGAAAGCATTTATTCTGAGTTTTGGTAAAGGAGATGTACACCATGTCAGTTTTTGTGGATTTTTTGTTTGTTAGTTTGTTTTTGTCTTAATAGTACTGTGCTTATAAATAAAACACACAAACATAAAAGGCTAAAGTTTCTTCAGTGGCGCTAATGTTGATAAAATTATCTCTGTTCCTTGGATGAGCACAACTGTCAGTGAAGTCAATAAGAACCCTGCTGCATGTAGAAAGGGGTGGCATTTGGCCCTCAGCGTCTGTAAGAGAAGTATTGTGTGACAGTGGTGCACGACAAGCTTGGAAATGACACATTTCAAGCACAGTCACTCCTGCCACCAGCAGCTATTTTTATAAAGCCAGAATAAGCAGAGTAGCCTATAGGCCAAATGCTTCTATGAAGTATAAAAATTCAATTATTTCTTGAAGCTGAATATGACATCCAATTTACTGTACCAGTAACAAAACCAACTGGTCTTAATGCAGAAATATGGGCACTGGGGCAAGCAGGAAGTAATACTGATAAAAACTATGCATTATTTCTTGCTAGTTGCAAGTAGACTCACAGCTGTACCAAGGAAAACAAAACAAAACAAAAAAAACAAACAGAGGAAATACAATATATTCACATAAACAATGTCAGAGAATCAGAACTGAAGCATGTTTGGACTGTGCCATTCACATAATTTTTTCTGGTAGTGGAACAGTGGAACCACATGGGAAGTGTGAAATGGAATTTTAAGTCCTCTAGACAGTTTTATTACCTTGTAATTCAAGTGTACATAAGCTTAATTTACTACAGATTAACTTCATAGATGGATAAAGTTTTTCGTTGCTAAATGCAGACAAAATTTCAATCATATTGAAATCCACTGCATTTATACTCAGATTCATTTTTATCTTTATTTATTTATTTATTTATTTATCTATTTATTTGTGTGAAAAGACAACATAGCAATTTTGTGAAAATAATTCCATCTCTGGAATTTAAGTAGACATAAAGTAGCCCAAAATATCAAATACTGTTGAGCATAAGCACATCTGTATTCCCTATATCACTTGCACTGCATTTTATAACTAAGTAAAATGAATTATTGTACAGAGAAATAGCACTGTAAATTTAGATGGTAATGAAAATCTATCTTTGGCTTCTAGAACTCACACCTGAATCGCATATCATCATAGAATGGCATAGGTTGGAAGGGGCATTAAAGATTGTCTATTTCCAACTCCCTGCCATAGGCAGGGTTGCCACACACTGTGTCAGGCTTCCTAGGTCTCCAAACTAGTCCTGAATGCCTTTAGAGATGGGGTATCCACAGCCTCTCTGGGCAACCAGTTCTTCCCACCATCTGAGTAAAAATTTTCTTCATAATATGTAATCCAAATATCCCCTTTTTTAGTTCAAAACTATTACCCCTGATCCTGTCATTGTCAGATCATGAACAAAGTCAATCTCCTTCCTGCTTATGAGATCCTCTGAAGCATTGGAAGGCCACAATAAGGTCTTTCTTTTCCAATCTCTCAGATAAATAAACCCAACTCCCTCAACCTTTCTTCATATGAGAGGTGCTATAGCAATCTGATAATCTTTATGGCCTTCCTCTGGACTCCAACTACTCCAACACTCCAACAACTTCACATCCCTCCTGAGGGTCCAAGATTTGGAAGTAGTACTCTATACGAGACCTTACAAGTGGAGAGTAGAGGGAAACAATCAACTCTCTCTTTGTTAGTCACCCATTTTTGCTGTTGCCCAGGATACATTTGGCCTTCTGGGCTGCAAGAGCACACTGCCTGCTTGTATCCAGCTTTTCATCCATCAGGATCCCCAAGTACTTCTCCGTAGGGCTGCTATCAATGAGTTCTCCCAGTCTGTACTCATATCTGGAATTGTCTCCACAGGAGGGCAAGAACACCACTAAATTAAGATTCAGAAGTGAGCTTTCTAAAATGAGTAGTGTTATTTGTAAACTCTAGATGTGTAAAATCTTCCTCAGAAGTCAGCTCTCTTGAAAGTATAAGAAAGATAAAAACCACCACAGGCAGTATTGGAATTGAGTTTCTCTGGGCAGACATTTATTATTACACATTGAAGACTCTTTTTTACAGAGGAAGTCCTTGAAGTACTTACTAATCATAGAATCATAGAATGGTTTGAGCTGTAAGGGACCCCAAGGATCATTGAGTTCCAACATCCTTGCCTTAGGCAGGGCCACCAACCTGCATATCCATTACTAGACCGAGTTGTCCAGGGCCCTCTCCAAGCGGGTCTTGAATACCTTCAGGGGTAGAGCACCCACAGACTTTCTGGGCAGCTGGTTCCAGCACCTCACCACTCTCTCTGAGAAGAACTTCCCCCTGACATCCAATCTAAACTTTCCCTCCTCAAGCTGAAAACCATTCCTTCTTGTCCTTTCACTGATTACCCTTGTAATGAGGTCTCCTTGCAGCCTTCTCCAGGCTGACAAAGCCCAGCTAAGATTGACAATAAAACTTTCCAAAACTTGAAAATGGTACTTGTATTTTTCAAATTGCATTTATACATTTTCAAGCAATCTGTTATTTTCTTGTGAATTCTGAAATTTTCAACTTTTTGTCCATTCAGAACTATTGTAGGTACTCACACAAAGTACCAGAATTTGGACAGAGTTAACATTCATTACCAATCCATTGGAAATGAAGTAGCAAAAAAGTCCAAATAAAGGCCAATAAACCAACCAACTGAACAATAACAAAATACTTAAAACAAAGAAAGTGTTTTCAGGAAATGATTTCAGTAGCAAAATAATTTCCTGTATTAATTATAAATTTGAGTCTTTGGCTTTCTTTTTTAATAAAAATTGAAGACTTCTGGAAACTGTTATTGCTTTAGCTCTTTCCTAAAATACTGTAATGTGTGCTCCTTAACAAAAGCAATCTGGAATAATATTATACTAAGCAAATTTAATAAAGCTTTAGGGTGCATTTGAAAACCCTTCCTCCAGTCTAACAATCAATGTAAGCAGTTTCCATAAAATGCTAAAAATACAAACCTGGATACTTAATGTTGGTATACAGGACTTATAATACAGGACAATTATTTCTAAGATTTTTATTTACGTACGTAAGATAGTTATTTACGTTCATCACAGAAACTACTGAAGGGTCTGCCCAACACTAAGACTCTGTGATGCAAAGAATCAATTAGGAGGAAAAGTACAGGAATAAATTAAATATTCAATTTGGATTCAAAAAAGAATAAGTGATAATGGATTTTGTTTTTGTTTTTGATTAAAAATTCATATACAGCAGGACCTTTCTAAATTACTTTTTTTTTTTTTTTTTTTTTTTTTAATTCTTTCCATTCATCGGAATGAATATTTTTATTCTTAAACTCATATGATTTAAACATTCTGGGATGGAATTTCATTAGGACATAAAAAAAATAACTGTAGAATACTTGCTGTAGGACTGTATGAACTATACCCAGTGTTTTGTACAAAGAGTACTTCTAAAAGGGCTCAGAGCATCAGAAGTATCAATATCCTATATGAGGCAAGAAAGCACAGATATTCTGAGAACAAGCTTTGGCTGATCTCAGTAAAGAAAAACAAAATGAGTACAAAGTTTAATCTCAGTGGGAAATTTCCAGCGTGATAATGACAGTCAGAGACAGTGTTCTATATAAATGTTAACCTTTGT